>NC_022011.1:59386253-59395220 GCF_000317375.1 Microtus ochrogaster | reverse complement strand
CTCTCTCTCTCTCTCTCTCTCTCTCTCTCTCTCTCACACACACACACAGAGAGAGAGAGAGAGAGAGAGAGAGCTCTTTAAGTTGTCAATCTGCTGCAGTAAATCTTGCATTAAAACTATCAGTACTCAAACCTACGAGCCTGCGCTGTCCACCTCCAAGCAGTGACTTTACAGAGCTGCCACTGTGCTCAGAGAACTTGGTGACATTGCCATCTGAGCCTCCTTCCTACTGTATCAAATGTCAAATGCAGAAATCGCTCTCTTTAACAGGAGAGTTGGACTTTCATAAGCATCAATGGTTTATTATGCTGACAAGTGACTCTGGTCTTCTTAGAAATACAAATAAGGTTGATTGTTAAATGACAAAATTTAGGTCTTTAAGGAATGACAAATGCATCAATACACAGAAAATACCAGAGCAGGAGATGAAAACATTTTCAGCACAGGCAAATGACACTGGGCATCAGGGTTGGCAGGGAGAAGCCAATGCGTTTCAGAAATCTGCTTACAAAAGGCAGACAATATAGTTTTACCTTTCCCTCTTGATTTTTCATGAAAAGGAGGAACTCCAACAATTTACTCTTTTCCTTTTTGAACAATTTAAAATTCAATAATGATACGTTTCCAAATCTGCTTTCTTAATGCTGCCTACATAGACAGAAAAGTACATCAACCCTTTTCACGTGTCTCTAAATATTTTTATACTGGAAAGTAGTGCTCTCAATAACAGTACAAACGGTGGAGTCCGATAATCCAAATACGAGGTGTTGTTTTAACGGCATATCGTTACCTTGCGAGGGTGGCAGGAACTCTAAGGATGCAAGCGTTCTCATCTGTAAGTGTGGAAATAATGTAAGCCTCACCCGGTGCGCAGGTGAACTGGTGTTTTCAAATGTCTCTGTCGGAACACCTGATGCTCGACGGCTGAGTGACGCTTCCCCGACATGTGGTCATTCACATCCGTTTTCACTCAGAAGGGTGTCCCTCTCTTGTTAGCAGGGCCTGGCATAGTACATAGTCCATGGTGAGGTTTAACAGCTACTTACTGACCTGGGCTTCTGAACATATGGAAAATTTTAAATTGGGACTAGAAATTTAAAGATTTTCTATGAATTTATTGTGAAGTTAGTTCAGAGACAAGTGTGATTTGATTTAATTCATAACACACCCATAGCTTGCTATTAACAAAAGTAATAGTATCAGTATATATTTCTCTTTTTTTATTCTTTTCTCATATACTATGTCTCTACCATATCCCTTCCCTCCTTCTGCCCCTTCCAGTTTCTCTCCATACCTCTCCTTGCCCCAGATCCACTGCTCCTCTGTTTTCCTTCAGAAAAGAGCAGGCCTCCCAGAGATATGAACCAAACACAGCGTAACAAGTTATAATAAGACTAGACACAAACCCTCATATCAAGTCTGGATAAGGCAACCCAGTAGGAGGAAAATGTCCCATGAGACAAAGAAAGAGTCAGAGACACCCCACACTCCCACAAACACCCTTAGCTACACAACCACAGCATGCATGCAGAGGGCCTGGTACAGATCCATGCAGACTCCATGACTGTCAGTTCAGTCTCTGTGATCCCCTGAACCCTACTAAGTTGACTCTGTGGGCCATGTTCTCCTGGTGTCCTTGACCCCTCTGGCTGCAGAAGCAGGGGAGGAAGGATTGTAGAAGTATACATATACATATACATATACATATACATATACATATACATATACATATACATATATGTAACTGATTTCTTATTACTTTTTTGTTCTTTTTTATATTATTAAGACATGTTTGCTATCAATATGAAATTAGTTCCCTAGACACATTCACAAACATTAGGAGATGAGGTGGTCTTAGGTGGACTTGGTGGATAAGATAGCAGAAGTCATAGGTTAGGTCCAGATGGGGAGGTGGTGGGAGGAGAGCCCTAGATAGGAAGAACACTAAGCCACCACTTCTATAATTCTTGGTAGCTGTAGGGGTGTGGGTTCCATAAGGGTGGTGGAACACTGAAGCAAAGTCACACTTCCCCAAATGCAGAACCAGTGGGGTGCAGTCTCCTCTCTTAACCTGCCCCAGATACAAGCCTGAGCACCCACACCTCACAGCTCAACCGTGGAGGCTGACGCTGTGTGTCCTGGACAACGCAGCTAACAATCACATTAGTGCATGACACTTCATCATTTGATTTCCCCACACTTCCATTTTCCCCCACCTTTGACTGCGTTTCAGAAATCACAAGACTCTTTAAACAACTCAGAGGCAAGACAACCGTAGGCTTAGTGGACAATTACACAAAGTGTCCTTTTTGAATCCAAAGCCATTGTTACCTGTGAGTCAATTTACAGGTAGAAAACTGAATTGTTTCTATCAAGTAATATCTCACTGCAAATACTGAGACAGTTGAAACTGCTCCGCGTGACAATCAACAGTCAGTGTACCTGGAGAGATCTCCAGTCAACGATGAAGACAAGAAAGAGAAATGTCTAACAGGACGCGTATATATTCCAAGATTGAACATTGCTGTTCTTAGAGCCCTTTAAAAAAGTAGAAAGAAAATAAAATTAAAACCTGCACAAACAACCTTAACTCTTCCTGAAGCTGCTCGCTGTTTAAGGATGCTCACCATGTTTCTGGAACACCTTTATACAGGGAAATTAAAGACCACCTTCCATTTACATAGGTGCCCTCTGCAAAGGCAGTGCTCTGTCATGGTGCTTAGAGAAGGAGAATTACAAACAGGGAACAGAAACTGCGGACTTTTTTTTTTTTTTACATCTTAGGTTGGAATCCCATGACCCAAGATTTTGCAAGTCCTGAAGGAAATTCAACTCAGGCAATGAAGAGTCTTATGATACAACAGCCCGCAATCTGTTAGCGCTCAAACCCCTGATTCATAAAAGGGGTGGGGGAGAGAACCAGTAAAACAGACACAACCCAACTCACCTGACAATTCATCATCCTGCTTCTTCCGTCTCGTTGCTTGGTACCACTCTCTTGGAAACCCCTCTCATCTTGGTTATGTCTGTAGGCCCCCCAGGCTGTGAGTTATCTTAGGGCAAGGATGGAATCTTATACTTCCCTGACACCCCAACTTCTGTTATAAAAAAAGGATTCAGATGAGATCCTGGATTTTTGTCAAATCAATCAATTAAATGGCAGCTATACGGTAATATTTTTGAACAGTTTGTCTGTGACACATTTTTCAATTCAGCCACAAGTTAACATGTAGAAATATCATAGGATAGCAAGGAATGTTGAATGTGTTATACAGAATCTGGGGCCAGGTTCTTTCTTTCCCTTGCCTGTTTTGACATCTCCTGCAGAGCCTGGTTCACTGGGGGTGGTCTTAGTTGACCCTTAAAGATTAGAAATGAGAAAGGAATGGCATGGCAAGCCCTGGAAGATTTTCTAAACCTTAAAAAGCTTCTGCTCTGATCATACCATTGAGTTCCTACTAACCATCCCCCTGAAAATAAATGCTTCTTATCTTCTCCCATTGTTTACCCCATCTCAGGAAGAGAACTTCTGTCTTTTGTTACTCATACCAAAATCCATGGGCATTATTAACTTCTCTTTCTCCCTATTTCATGTTTAAAATCAGTTAGGAAATTATTTTGAACTTACTTTTAAAATGTCTCTAAATTAAACAACTTTTTGTTATCTCCTCAGCCAACTTGTTTGAGGCCAACACTCTGCCCATGTATGTTTTGGAAATAAGTCATAATAGGTCTTTGCCCTACTTAGTGCAGTCATGGTAGGGGAAGCAGGGTGACATATTTCAACCATCATCCATACCATTTCTTCAATGTGAGCTTTTGAAAGCACACAGAGGGAAAGGTGGTGGTCTTTCTCTGCTCTTAAAGGTCATAGACTACCTGTACCCTCCAAACTGCCATTCCTATTACTTGAGTCTGATGTGGGAGTGTCATATATCAATCTGTTGATTTCATTGGTTAAGCAATAAAGAAACTGCTTGGCCCTGATAGGTTAAAACATAGGTGAGAGGAGTAAACAGAACAGAATGCTGGGAGGAAGAGGAAGTGAGGTCAGAGAGACGCCATGCTCCCCTCTCCCAGGCAGACACACGCGATTCAGCTCCAACCCAGGATGGACGTAGGCTAGAATCTTCCCAGTAAGCGGACCTTGGAGTGCTACACACATGATTGGAAATGGGCTAGTCCAGGTGCGAGAGTTAGCAGAGAAGAGGCTAGATATAATGGGCCAAGCAGTGTTTAAAAGAATACAGTGTCCGTGTAATTATTTCGGGGTATAAGCTAGCCAGGAGGCCGGGGTGCTGGGGACGCAGCCCCACTGCTCCTATTACTACATGAGTCTTTGAAGAATCCTTTATCTCTTTGCTCCAGGCACCAATCTAGGCACCATTCCTAATAAACTGTGGTTAAGAGTGCTGACTGCTCTAGCCGAGGACCTGAGTCTGATACCCAGCACCCATGTTGGGTGGCTCACAACTTCCTGTAGCCCAGCTCCAGGGGATGTGATACCCCTGGCCTTACACTCAGGTCTACATACATATACATAATTTAAAATAACAAAATAAATCTTTAACAAAATATTTAAAGAGAACTTAAGAAACGAGTTACACTAATTTAAAAACCAAATATTTTCCTTCATGAAATAAATAATCCATTTAGACAAGAGGATGGCACAGGGGAAATTCTATTAATAAATATCTACAAAATATGCAATATTTGTTTTAACAAAAATAAAATGTTCAAATACTATTAATAAAAGTAGAGTAGCTTGAAACTAACAAAAATCCTTAAATTATTCAAAAATACTTTTTTGCATACACCAAAATTCAGGACACCACTAGCAGCAAGGGTTCAGCCACGAACAGCATACGATCCTGTTTTTGTAGTTATCGCAAAGCACCAAGAGTCCACATCGTTCCAAAAGTAACTCACGGGTCTTTTTCCTCCAACACAGCCCTAGCCCTTTGGCCCCACAGCTGAGAGTAGCAGCACAATGTATGTGCAGCAGAGTTTTTCGTTTGGACTCCGTTCTTTTCCTCACCACACAAATCAAAGCCACCAACAAGCACTTTAGACTCTCTCCCCTGAACAGTTCTGAAGTTGATTCCTTCTCCATATCTACTGCCATCGACACCAGAACCTGAGCCATCTCTCTGCACTGTCTTCCACAACTTCTGCTGACTCTCCTAAAGGCTCCATATAGATAAGGGGTGACAAGTTCCCTTACCGTCAGGGACAGCTCGAACTTGCTGATGACCGAGTCAGTCTTCGGTGGTATGATAACTCAATCCTCTTCCTTCTCTCCTGACAACCTATGAGCACTATTAGGACAGGAAAAGTGTCTTTTGGGTCTCCATGTGCTCTAGCATTTGGCACAGGAACTTTGGACCCTAAGTGTTCAATACACTATTTTTAAGTTCAGAGCGGCCTTTAAGCCAGGTACAGGTAGAACACCGCTCCATCATCTAGATTCTCACTCGATGCGAAGTTCATAAATATGCACACATACACACATAAATAGGTGTGTATACACCCAAAAATAGAATAAAAATATGTGGCTACATTGAGATGTGCCTCTCAGTCACTAACTATATGACAATAAAATGCACCACCTGTAAACACAGTCTCAAACTTAATGGCTTTCAGAATTCAGAGTAATACCCCTTCTCAAGTCCTCTCCTAAATCTCAAAGCAAGAAGTAATTCTCTGGTCGAGGATTACTAAAAAGGAACTCCGACTCAAATGAGAGGAAAATGTACAACTAAGTAGGAGAAAAGGCAAATTAATCATAATGTTGGATTCTTGCTTTCAGAAAGTGTGAAGTAAGAGGTTCTTGCAAAATAAATATAGTTTCCCCAACAAAATACCTAGCGTCATCTTGCTTCTGTTCACGTACCAATCCACAACCCAACACATGAGACTGTTCAGACCCCAGGATGGCAAAGTTTAAACCAACTCAAGACTGAGAAGGGTTCAGGGAAACCCACGCTTCTTATGGAATGTTGTACTAAGACGTCTTAGAGGAACTTTTAAGTGTATATCAAAATTTAACATCTCATACCTAGGGCCACAATACATCCTCTCTAATTGGGGCTGCCACTTCTTGCACTGAGATCTCAGTCACGTTTCTTTTTTTTTTCATTTAAATTTTTTAAATTTTACATACTATACTAACCCCAGTACCCCTCCCTCCTCTTCTCCTACCATCCCACTTACCCCTTCCATTCCCCATCCACTCCTCAGAGGAGGTTAAGGCCTCCTTGTTGAATCGACCAAGTTTGGTATACCAAGTTGAGGCAGGAACAAGCCCCTCCCTCTCTGTATCAAGGCTGAACAAGGTAAAGCACCATAGGAAATGGGCTCTAAAAAGCCAGTCCTTGCACCCAGGCTAAGTCCTGGTCCCAGTGCTGCCCCCCACCACCAACATATCAAGCCACATGTCAGTCACGTTTCTTAAAGGTTTTTTCCTCTGTAGAACTGAAGTAATTTTAGTGCCTGCTTGATACATTCTAAAGGTATGAGGATTAAAAAGCACACTACCTGTAAAGCGATCAGCCCAGAGCATGGCCCACCGTCAACACTTGATTAATAACAGGCATCATCATCGTTTTTGTATATCATCTTACTTGAGTATTCATCTAAATACTGTATATTTGCATGAAGCAAAATCGGAAATCTCCACAATGATGTAACAGATGTTAAAAATTGGTTATATGCAGACTATCTGAGTTTGGAAAGGGGGTCTTACTAACCACTTGATGGTTTCATACGTCATTTGAAGTTATAGCACAAGCATGTCTCGCTTATCATTAAAATTTTTACTTCTGTTCTTTTATTTTTTTCCATCTTTGGGCTTCCTAGTAGTCCCTAATGCCCAGACATGCCCTTCTCCTGGGTGACCCATGTGACCTTTGCAGTGAGGTCATGTGACCCATGATCCTTTGCAGTCTAGGAGAAGCTCTACGACGACTTTCAAACACT
Organism: Microtus ochrogaster; assembly: GCF_000317375.1. Taxonomy (NCBI): domain Eukaryota; kingdom Metazoa; phylum Chordata; class Mammalia; order Rodentia; family Cricetidae; genus Microtus; species Microtus ochrogaster. Next base: position 59,388,242 of record NC_022011.1, on the reverse strand, counting down.
GAGCTGCGGGGAAAGGAGTCACTTAAGGAAAAGAAAGGATTAGGGGCTGCTGGTACAGCCACGCTCTATCCTTTTGTTCCTAGAAACTCAGGAACATGCATGATGATGTCTCTGGTGTGGGTGTAGCTCCCAGAAAGACAACACAAACCTTCACACAATTTGAGAAACACTACTCCTTATGGCCCCTTCTGCTACCTTTTGCAACTTAAAGGGAAAGGGCTCAGTAAATATTCACTAATGACTTTGATCATTATTTTCCTTCTCAGTGCCCAGATAAAGAATAGCGTCATTTAACTTACAAATTATACTGCATATTCCTAAAATTTTGCAGAGTATTTTACTTTTCCATCTTTAATCACAAGTAAATGAAAGAATAAAACCTAATAGCCTCAGGACTTATCTAGGAATATGGTGTAATTTGGATGGCTTTACATTCTTCTAAATTGCAAACAACAATATGCAGATTCACCCCAAAAGGAAATCTCTAATATCTCTTTGTACCAGAGGCTTGGAAGACTGAGTCAAAGGCACTAAGAGCATGAGATTGCCACAGTCACCCCTTATTGGAGTCTAGGAATCAGTATTCATAATAGACACTGTGGAATGTGGTGGATGGCCGGTGTGAGTGATTTTCTATTCTTTGAGATATAGGACAGCTCAAAAGAGATTTTGTGACTGGAGAAATGACTCTTGCAGAAGTGTTTGCCAGACAAGAATGAAGACCTGAGTTCAGATCCCCAGCACTCGTGGAGAAGACAGGACATGGGGGCATACATCATCTGCAAACCCACAGCTAAGGAGGAATTAATGAAAAGACTCCTGGGTCCCTGAACCTTCCTGTCCAGCTATCTACCTGAACTGACAAGTGTCAGGTTCAGCGAGAGGCCCTATCTCAAAAATAAGGTGAAGAGCAATCAAGAAAGACAGCCAGTGCTGAAATCTGGCCTTTATCTGCATGTATGAAAATATGCATGTGCATCCACACATAAAGACACACACACGCGCACACACACACACACACACACACACACACACACACACACGGGGCTTGATTTTTAACAACTTCAAGGCAGTGTTTGGATTCTGTAAGACACAAATTTCATTTTGAAATCTGACAAGTCCCCAAAGATGTTTGAAATGAACTGTAAGTTTCTCTCTCTCTCTCTCTCTCTCTCTCTCTCTCTCTCTCTCTCTCTCTCTCTCTCTCATAAAGTGTTTAGAGCTACGTTTACCCTTATCTTCTCACAGAGTTGTAATTCTGTTTAATTCACCTCTGTCTGTGGTTGGATATCAGCATTAGATCCTGCTGTTGGAGCTATTTCATTATGTCTCATCAGGGATTGGTAAATAGTGCTTAGGTATTTTAAACATGTGAAATTCAGTCCAAAATCAGATTGATGTCAGTATAGTAATTTAATTGAAAGTCAGGGCTCCGGCCCACAGAGATGGAGGTGTGATCGGATTGCTTCTGAGCAGAGAGAGGTAAAGGGATGCTTGCACAGCATGTTTGCCTCTTATCCCTCTTCACCACTTACAGGCGAGGTACAAAAACTGCAGGTTAAAATTGCACAACAAAATAAGACATAAATTACGTGAAACCTTATATTTCACATGCATTTCCTCAATTATTCCTGTAATAGAATCTCCCTTATCACCTGAACTCAAAGCTAACCGTCCCCAACAGTGCCATAAAACTTCAGTTTGCATTTTTTTGCAAAGCACACAAAACCTCAGCAGGTGGAGACCAAAATTCCCATGTAGGTAAATTTAAGGGAATGTGATCATTACTACACAATAACTCCTAGCCCACGTTTCTGGATTGCTCTAGCTATTGTAGGGAGGCCTTAATTCTATAGCTGTAACAGTTACGGCCTCATTGACAAAACCACCTGATCGGAACAATTCCCTCTCCAACTCTGTTGTTGACTCTGAGGTTGAAGGTAAGCTCTTTATTCTTCTGTGTTCTTTCTTTTGAGCCCCCAGGAGTTA
>NC_022011.1:59366833-59386153 GCF_000317375.1 Microtus ochrogaster | reverse complement strand
GGGGGACTCATTCATTTAATCTAGATTGTGAGTTTTGTTTTATTTTTTGGTCTCAAAATCAATCTCCACTTTAATTTCCCCTCTAACAAAAACCTTTAACTCATGCTTCAGGTCTGAAAAATATTTGTATTTTTTAACACAGAAGTGCAATGCCAGCTCCTTACAGTGGGAAACCACTGTAAGAAAGAAAGCTCAGGCAAAGTGATGATGCTCATCAAGACGTGATCTCCAAAAGAGAAATATTGAAGACGACCTCAACATGCAGCAAGATGAAATCACAAAGCAGAAGGGGGAGAACCATTAAGAATCATGCTCCTGAGAGCTGGCACACAAAATCATTCACTACATGTTGTTAACGAATTAGGCCATATTTTAAAAGTGTATTTTCAGTATGCCCCCAAGCTTATAAATATATGAAGTTCTAAGCAATAAGAGGTTAACCGTTGAAATTTTATTTTTCCTTATTTCCAAGTTCTCTAGAGTCCCCTCACTGGCCATGCTCTTCGGAGGCATGTCATGCATACACAAACGGAGAGTGTTGTGTCTTTCTCTGGAACTTACAACATCTAATAGGTGTCATCAATTCCTAAGTAGAATGAAGCAACTCATTCAGGAAGACTTGACCACTATCCAATGTAGGAAGGAAAATTATCTGAAATACTCAGACTCTGCCAGGTCAGAGAAAGGAGAATTACTCAAACCCCTGATGCTGACACTGAACCGTCTACCCTACGGAGAACCCTGCCAAATGCTGACACTTCAGATACAAAGGCCCTGTCAGTTCCTGTTGGCGCGGATCCTCCTTGGGCTTTTGTTCTAGTCTAATTCAAGTCCGTTTGTTTTTGAACTATTACACAAACCTTAGCGCTTTCAGTCAGTCGTACCTCTTGATAGGGCTGGTGGGGTGGAGACTCACCAATAGTCTCCCTTCCATGGTAACTCTCACTGTAGAACTAACATTGATCAGTTCACTGGCTCCCAGGTTTGGACATTTCATGAAATTGGACTATTTTAAAAAAATAAATAAGAGATCGCCTTCTGTTCCCACCTCAATTTGACTTTTTTCTTTAAGAGACATGATCTCAAACAAGCAGCTTCTCAAAAAAAAAAAAAAAAAAAAGTGCTACGTCAGACACACACAAAATCATGTGCACCACCATCCAGGGAAAACATCCCTGAAAAAAGGACGTCCCAGGGTCTCCTCTGAGAAGCCATTCCTTGCAAATGGAGATGGTTTAATCATTAACTAAAAGTTTTTTAGAAAATTAGTTAGATCATAAAGGCTACTTTTTGCTTCCTTAAAGATAACATATTCCAACGAAGAATCAAGCAATGAGCTGCGTGATAATTTACCTTTAAACCTCTAGTTTTCTGAGCTCGAAGGATGGGTTAGCACTTAAGAGCCCTGACTGTTCTTTCAGAGAAGCTGGTTCAATTCCCAGCACCCACATGATGATTCACAACCATCTGTGACTTGAGTTTCAACTGAACTGACAGCCTCTTCTGGCCACCCCAGGACCCAGGCGTATATGTGGGGCATGAATATACATATGCACAAAATACTTGCATGTGTAAAATAAACAAAATTTAAATGACTTCTCCCAATATTTCATGGGCAAGTAAAACAGAACTGGGTTTGGAGCTCAGTAATAGAATGCTTGCATAGCATGTTCAAAAATCTTCAGTATCTATCACTAGGAAAGAAAAGGTAGGAGAGGGTGTTTGAGACATAATTGTATTAGTACTGTCTACCAGTTGGGGTCTTCAGAAACTTGCTAGGTTATTTCCTCAGTGCAAGTTTAAGTTGCTTGCTGGGCACCCAGAATGCCCTTTTGTCTTGGTTTGGAACCCATTAGATCATACCAAGCACACAATAACCCTATTATATTACAGACAAATGTGAACACATGCAAAACCAAGGGATTTAGGGGAGTTTTTCTCTGGCTGTTGCTACACATCTATCTCCACACAGCAAAGGATCTCAAATCTGAAAAACCTAAATCTCAATTCTAAATTTCACTTCCATGGCAGTAAAAATCTGCTTACCAGGAACTGAATCTTCTTTCTCGATCACTTTTAATATTTCCAGAGCCACCCAGAGTACCCATGTTGATTTTCTGGCCAAGTCCAGGCTAACTTATCATCGAGTCCAGGAGATGTAACAGGGATTAATCGCAGACTTTTGTCTGCTTCAAACTCATCATGTAGCAGTTTAAAGGTAATGCAAGTTTTAACAAGAACCAAGAAGCAAAAGAAAACAGAGGCAAAATGAAAGTAGATTCCCTGCAGACATTTGGTTTCGGCTAATGGGCTTTAGGTAGCTCTTGGACAAGGGTCAACATTCATAATCATGTTTTTTTCCAGCTCCCTAATCCAAATCCAAAGGTAGTGGTTTCTTTTATGAATATTTTATCAGACAAGAATAAATGCAACATTTTATTTGGATTACACCACTCAGAGAAAGGGGGAAATAGAGAAAGGCCAATAAATCTTAAAGAGTTAATTATTTATACAGAGAAAATTTACTTTCTATGTTGTGACTTGTTTTATTGGTATACTGCAGTTCAATTTAGATTAAGAAGCAAAAGGATTATTGTTTCCCAACAGAGATGTATCATAAATAAATACAGCATATTTTTGTATTTGCCCTAAACCATCTGAAATTTTTCAAAATAAAGGGGGAAATGCATCCAATTTTAATTCTTCATCTAACAATTAACTATACTGAGTATCAAAAAAATGTAGTAATGATGGCTGCATAAACAAGACCAGAACAATGACAATAACAATGGACACATTAACATGGAAGGCGAAAAATTTCACAGGGTCCCACAAAGAACAACAGGCAAATATTGACTGGTGGGAGGAGAATTAGGATATGCAGTGTCCAGTCCTGAAACCATATACACACAAACAAATCCACTCAGAAGGCTGTACATGTTTGTGTGTGTACATATATACATGTATATGTTTGTGTGTGTACATATATACATTTATGTGTGACAATAGCAAGGTTGTTTATATGTCTGTGCATACACATCCATACATATATATGTAACAATAGCAAAGTCAAGAAGGCTTTCAACTTGAGGAAAAAATGGGGAAAGTGATGTAATCCTATTTCAGTTTTAAAAAAATGTGCTTTGTTTCTAAAGAAAAAAAATGTAGTGTTCTGCCTAATCAGGGCAGAATCTTTGCCTAAGAGGTGAGGTCAATGGGAGGGCTGTTGTCATAATCACCCTGCCTTTGCTCTTTCAGTATCTTACCCCTAAACAAACAAAGTGCAGCATCATTCTGTGAGGCGGAATGTGCCAGCCAGCATCTATTGTAACACTTTGGTCCTGTTATGACCTGAACTGTGGGTCTGTAGTAATCATTGCCTGAAATAGGGGGAACTGTTATCCTGTCCGAAAACAAAGAAAATTTGAAGGTAAATTTCACTTGGCACAAAGTATATACACATTAAATAAATTCTATTAAATTGGACAGGAGAGTGGGTTGATGGATAGGAAAACGGATGGATCCATGGATGGATGGATGGATGGATGGATGGATGGATGGATGGATGGATGGACAGACGGAAGAGAGCTGGGGGAACAACTGTCAAACAAGAGATTATTCAAAACTGTTGGAGAAGCCCCAGATACGCATCTCTCCTCCAATCCGTTTGCACCCTCAAATAAGTAATGAAACTTTCTCAGATAGCTACAAATGAATCTAAGTCACAAAATTCTTACAGTCTGTTGGAAGTTCCCTGGGATAGGAAGGAATTTGCTTAATTTAAATTCAAATTGGTCCTTCAAATCCATCACAGCTTAGTTTTTCCCTTAACTCATTTCTTGCACATCTTAGAATAAAACATACCTAGAAAGGATTACCCAAAGTATCAGAAGCGTCAGATTATTTCTCTGTGTGTATGCTCTTGTGTGGTGTGTGTGTGTGTGTGTGTGTGTGTGTGTGTGTACGCACGCACACACACACACAGGTGTGTAGGCCAAAGGTCAATGTCTGACACCTTCTTCTACCCTCTCTACCCCCCCACTCTCCTGTCATCACGACATTTGCCTATCAAGACATCATGTTTTGCTTCTTTCTAAAGTTCCAGGCCACGCCAACCAGGGAGAATCGCAAAGTTTGTCCCCACTCATTACATGAGAACAAGTACCTACTGCTCTCCAAGGCGCTGTGACCACTATGAGCATGTCCCGTGGAGAAGGGAACATTTTCTCCTTCTTTTATGAAACCTGGACATGCTTGGTAGGCTAAGTACCCTGCAATATGATGTGCTGGAGACTGACAAGGAGCAACCCTAGCTGGGTCTGACAGGCAGGACACAGGGAAGGAAAAGAAGCCTTGTGTGTTACAATCCACAGCCCTGGAGAGGCTGAATAACAAGGAAGAACATATGGATGTCCCTGGGAAGGGGAAATAGAAAAGGGGTCCCCCGGATAAACTGGGGGGAGGGGGAGAGGTGATGAGAACATGAGGGATCGGGTGGGACAGAGAAAGAGTAATTAAAGAGATATCTTTATGGGGGGAGGCATTTCAGGATCAGGGAGAAACCTGGTGCCAGGGAAACTCCCAGGAATCCACAAGGATGACCCCAGCTAAGACTTCCAGCAATAGTGAAGAAGGTGCCTGAACTGGCCGTCTCCTGTAATCAGATTGCAGTCAGAGAGCCTTCATCCAGTAACTGATGGAAACAGATGCAGAGATCGACAGCCAAGTACTGGACTGAGTTCTGGGGATGTTGTTGAAGAGGGGGAGGAGGGATTGTATCAGACTGGGGAGGTCAAGGTCATCACTAGGGAACTCACAGAAACAAATAATGTAGACTCATAGGAACTCACAGACTCTAGACAACAGCTAGGAAGCCTGCATGGGGACAACCTAGGTCTCCCCTCTTGATGATAGATAGATAGATAGATAGATAGATAGATAGATAGATAGATAGATAGATAGATAGATAGATAGATAGATAGATAGATAGAACAATTGTGTAGCTTTGTTCTATCTGGGAGACTCCTATCAGTGTGATCAGGGCCTTTCCCTATAGCTTTGGCTGTCTTTTGGAAATCTATTCCTTATACTGAGTTGCCTTGCCCACCTTAATACAAGGAAAGAAGCTTAATCTTACCTCATCTTCATATGCCATGCTTTGTTGAAAAAGGGAGGCCCTTTTTCAGAACAGAGGAGTAGTTGGAGGGGGCAGAGCAGAGGCAGAATAGGGGAGACAGGAGGAGAGGAGAGAAGAGAAACTGCAGTAGTCAGGATGTAGAATAAAAGAAAAAAAACTAACTAGTAAAAAGAAAAAGAAAAAAACTGGCCTTTCCTTTGTTGGGACTTTTATATTTTTCCTAAGTCCCAATTACGGGATTGCGAACACAAACCAAAGGCAAACGTGAGAGGCACAGTTTAGTAGGCAGCGACTTTCTATATTTAGTACAGAATATATTAGAAAGCAAAGAAAAATACAGAATTTTAAGGGGAAATGTGGAAAACATGTGCTATGAAGTGTTAGTGGGAAAGCAAAGGTGTAGGAAGTCTAACAAAAAAAAATCAAGATGAATGTTTGTGCTCTGAGCCTGGAACTATGTGTAATCGAAAAACAATTATCTGGTTGAAGTGGTATATTCTCATACTCCCAGCTACTCCAGGACTTAGGTCAAGAGGATCATACATACCCAAAAGTTAGATACTAAAAGTCTAGGAACACACTGAAGACCCCATCTCAAAATAATTAATAATAATAGTTCAAAATTCACTCTGTTGATGTGTATGTTTCTTTATCATTTTCTTATCAGTTCAGCCTTTTCCTAACTAGAAGCTAGGCTCCAAGGAGATAAATGACTTATTTGCCATATGCCTGAATTCCCAAATCTTCACAAAAAAATCCTTGAAAAGTTGACATGCAAACCTGAGAGTTCTTCTTCATTGTATAGAGCCAGAAAGTGAAAAGGGCCCAGGAACAGGAGCGAGGCCACCTGCATTTGTAACTTCCAAAGGGAAAGTGAAAAAGGAACAAATGTGGTCTCATTGCTTTCCATCAAGGGAAAACTCCTCACCACAGCAATGTTCATTACGCAGGTTACCAAACACAGCATCTCTTTAGAACGTCTGAAATGACAGAATGTATATAAACAGAAGAGAACCAAAAGGACCACCATGGTTATGTCTCACCTTCCATGTCTGTCCTAAACAGACGTGAGGAACTCGAACTAAAAGGACAGAGAGAATTTGGTATATTAGCATCCTTCGCACCTTAGTAACCTCAGTAAATTTTCTTACAGTTTTTAATTCTCACTTTTAAAAGTGGCATTGACTCCTTTGCTAAATTTTAGCTCTTGATATACAAAGTTAGTCTGGATTACATTGATGAACCTATTCCATGATCTTAATTTTAAATATTTCCAAGATTCCGCCTAGAAAGCAAAACAGTTATGTAATAGTGTCTGTTTTATAAAGACACAGAGCCATACCCATAAAGTATCCCTGGAAGTGTCGAGGGCCTCAAGGGTCTCAAGACCCATGAGGGTACCGTGCTATGTGTCCACAAGCCACAGCCGCCATCCAAAACCATTAAGCTAGTGTCCGTTGAGAGTGTGAACAATCGGTGCTTACAATTAATATCCCCTGCAGAACTACCATCAACAAGGAAATACAGACTGATGGCAACATCACAGGAGGAAGAGTTAAGGTTAACTTATGGAATTCTGGAACTTTTCTAAATATCATAGGTTATTTCAATGGAGCTAAAATCTCCTATCCAAATTTCTTAGATAAAACACAGAAGGCCTGCCTTCAGGGTGACCCATGACTTTAATTCAGAGGCAGAAGCAGCTGGTCTAGAATAGCAGATTTCATGTCAGCCAGTGATACACAGTAAGACCCTATCCTGAAAGAAAGAAAGAAAGAAAGAAAGAAAGAAAGAAAGAAAGAAAGAAAGAAAGAAAGAAAGAAAGAAAGAAGGAAAGAAAGAAAGAAAGAATTTTCACAATGCATATCACTTTCACAATTAGCCAGAGACAAAAATTATGCATCCGCCAAAGAAGGCTGAAAGGCTCACAAACTTTAAGTCCTCAAAAAACTGGCAACTCAACTAAAACCAATCCATAACATACCTAGAACCCTGAAGTTTTACTTCTGGATGTGCTGTCCAGAATATATGTTGTACTCTGCATATAGGTCTTGGCTAAACCCTTGGGTCACACTCTGCACATAGCCCTTTGCTAAATTAAATTCAATCAAATTCTGTCTCCACCAAATAGTATCATCCCTTAACTTAGTTCATTTGGAGCGCAGATTGGAAGAAGGAAGGTGTGCACTCTCTAGCTACAAGGCCCCACTATTTACACCATTTGAGCTGCTATCAAGGACACCCCTGTGGTTGAACAGGTCTGCTTTGTTTCCAACGTGGCTCCAGCAGACATCGTAATAAGCAGTACATACACACGATATGGAAGTTTTAGACTATTTCACAATTATTACCTGATATGCACTTCATAGGGGTATCTTACATTTATTACTTGAACAAATGGGTTACGTGCTACAGAGAAATAAATATGAAAAAGAATGCTCCCTAACCGCATACCTATTATGTAGGAAGCTCCTTGAACGTATTATGTCACTGGAAACAGCACTATGGGTAGTATGTCTCTCATAGAGATAAAAATATTAAAGCTCAAAAAATTCTGGTTACCTAAGCAGAGTTGCCCATTGTTACATAACAGGCGATGCTTGAACTCAGGTAGATCTGACCCGAAGCTCCTCCCATTGAACTACATAGCTAAATCTCACTTATTTCTGCACCCCAACACTTATTGCCCCTTTCAAAAACCTCTGGTTACTGTCCAGCCTGCTGGGAGACTCATTGCAACAGTCCCGATTTACAGGATACACACTTTCACATCAGGTTTTTTTTTCCCCTTAATTGGATGTACTTCTTCCTCCCTAACTATGCAAACATTATTCTCCCTCCAAGGGCCATTTTCTACATGAAATCTCACTTCCTTCTCTCAGTGTGCATTGCACAATTTGGTTTCTGTGAGCATGTTAGGAGGGGGATGATCTTCCTTGGGCTGTTGTATAATTAGATTTCAAGTCCGATAGTGTTAGAAATTCCTGCGTTTTAGCTCTCCTCGAATCCTGCAGCCCTTTCCTTCGCTGCTCACAGTCTTAAGTAGCAGAAATGTCTCATTGCTGCTGCGAATGTTATCATTTGACCACTTCGTAATAAGCTGGGAAGCCATATCATGTGTTAAAAATTGTCTTGCGCTGGTAGTCAAGAGACTTGGTTGGCATTCTATGCCATGAATTAGTTATGCCAAGCGGGACAAGGACCCATAAATATAGTGCACCCCAACTTCTGCCACTGGGATGGGACAGGCTCCAACCAGATGTTATGTAAGCATAATGCTTGTCCTTATTTGCTTTGAACCGCGGTTCTGAAAAGAGAATTTATATTCTTTGAAGCCAGGTCTCCTCGTGTTTTTCTCCCTCGCTGGCTTCCTGTTCATTGATAAAGTCCAGCAGACTCAGTATGAAAACTACAGACACCAATAGAAAGCTCTTTTCAAATGAGAGCCAGTTTGCTGAAGCAAAACCCGCACGCACGCCACAAATAACTTAAACGTGCGCGTGTCTGTGAATGTGATGTACCAGCGAAAATCACAGTGCTCTCTCCTCTGAAACTCAGACTGCCACCTGATGCTATAGTGACAGAATACGTCCACATGAAAAGCGTGGGGGAACATCATCCCATCTCTCCAGCTACTCACCTTTCCTTACATTTTAATTTTTACTCGGCTTTCATTTAAGAAGCTCACATAAATCAGAGATGGAAGGTAGATTAAAATCTGTTAATGAAGTGTAGTTTGTTATTAATATTGTGGGATGACTATGCAATCTTACTATTATTAATTAATATTAATACATGTATTATACAATATAAGTAATACGTGTTAATATTATTAATGTTGATGTTATGCAATATTAACATTATATAGTTTGCTATTAATGTAAGGGATACATATATTAATGTAAGGCTGCATGCTTCAAGAAGTTCTCGAAATAAGAAGAGCAAAAGCAAATACTGTCGGGAGAATGGTAAAAATTTCAATGGGATAAGGCATTCTTTGTAACCCATTTTATCTTTCATGCTTCTACTCTTTAATTCAAGGTTTCATTTAACTCATCCATTAATATGAATAAGAAGTTATAGACTGTACTTTGATTCAGAAATCAAACTAGCTACTTAGTTTCAATTTTGTCATATGAGATGAAGTGCCTTAAATTTTTTCTGGAACATACTAAAGATATGAAAGTAAGACGCTTAAAGAAAAATTTAAATATTTAAAGAAAATTTAAATAAGGGTGAAAAGACAGGAAAAATCCTTATATTTTGAAGTCTGTAAAAGTCAGAGGTAAAAGGAAAAAATAACTATGGAAAGTGCAGGAAATTTATCCTATATGTGAGAGAAGATGACGATTGAGAAAATAGTTAAAGTCACGGTGTCAGGAAAGGCTGGGAAATGTTCCACATCATCCCTATTCTTATACTGTGTCAAACAAATAGCTATACTTGTACAGTTAGATATACCCAATTCTTAATGGTATGGACTAAAAATTCTGGTACAGCAGAACTGTTTTCTCAGACATTATTTACTTTAAATCAAGTACAGCCACCAGGCTTTTGTTTTTCCTGTGTTTGCTCCTTTACTCCACCCCGGATGTACATATTCTCCTGCAAAGGTTCTTTCCAACAAACCATTCAATCGCTAAATGAATGTTCCTCCAAAGCATCATTACCTTCCTTAGAAGGCTCATTTAGCCCAGCATTTTTGCATCCAATGTTGGAGTCAAACTTGTTGGGGATCTTGATAACATTGGGCCTAAGGTATTGATTGACCTTGTACAGGGAAAGTTCATGTCTTAGGTAAAAGGTTTTGTCTGCATTTCTTGCCTTTGCTGTGGCAATTGGTCTTCTATGAGCATTCTCAATAACTAAGTATCTAGTGCTTGACACTGGTACACCGGGACCCCAAACATTAAAAGGAATGAGGATGCAAGAGAGAATTTGGGGTATCGTGTAAATGTATTGACTTAGGGTTTTTTGTTCATTTGTTTGTTTGTTTTGTTTCTGTTTGCATGCGGAAGAGCTATTAATCTCCCATTTCTTTTTAACAAAGTTATTTGAATGACTCCTACACATCAAGCATACTAGAGGGTGCTTGGCAAAGTTTGGCTTATTTTCTGTGGACAAAACTCTCGGAGGTTCATTGAGGTCTCCGAGGTGGTATGTGAGAAACCAGATACGTCCTCAACGTGTCCAACTTCCAGAGCAGGGATAGCCGCCAACTCTCCATGGCTTTCTTTCCCTGCCATCCACCTGGCTCACTACCCCACTTACTGTGAGCGAGATGCCTAAGAAGCTAAGACTATGCATTCAATTCCCACTAGGCCAGTTCATTTAACAGCAGAGGAGAAAATGGCTTCTGATCGTTTTGGTAATGTGTTCCTTTGGTCTCTCAAGGAACCCAACATAAATTCAATCCCTGATAGCTGAACACTTCAAGGTGACTTCAGGACCACTGACCACAGAAGAAGGCTATGGCTGTTGGCAGAAAGCAGTGTGCATTCCGATTTGCTGTTTGCTGGCCAAGGTGACTTTTTATTATTTTTTGAGTTTCAAGTACTAAGAATCATGAGGTTGGGCCATCTCCCCGGAACTCTGCTTATATGAAGTTAAACTCTTTTTTGCGACTTCGCACCAAGTAGGTTTTTCTAGAGGCGGCACCGTCGTATCAAATTATATAAATAATTCAGAGATGTGCTCCTTGCACACCCCTCCCCGCTCTCTGTCAGTCACCCCACAATTTGCAAAAATAACCAAAGGAAGTGTTTTTGGTGGGCTTTTGAAGATATTTTTAGCTAAGCAAGGAGAGGTTTTAAAATATAAGTATGTGAGTGCCTGCCATTTAGAGAGATCACCTGCTCGCCGAGTTCCGTGGAGAAGTGGAATGTTTTCGTGTGTGTCACTCAGACACCATGTGGACCGCATTAAGTCAGGTTATGGCAGGGCACGCCACGTGTCACTGCTGAGCCAGCCACATTTAATCATCGGCAACGCAACTTGCTCAATGCAACATAAATTTAAACTGGAGTGGGATTTTTTCCCCTCAAAAAGGCAACAGCTGCTGTAGATAACAAATGCCCACACTACCCCACACTGAGAGGGGTTTGTGTTTGACATGATCTGAATTACATGTAGGTAGAGAAGTACCATCTATATTTAGGGGCATCTCTAAATATGAACGATAGTGCATAGAATACATTCTCTAAGAGGCACAAACCTTGTGTGTGTGTGTGTGTGTGTGTGTGTGTGTGTGTGTGTGTGTGTGTGTGTGTTTAATAGCCAGTCTTGTCATTTTTTCCCTAGTAAATAAAAAGCGCCTTAAAATATATCCTTAAAAATCAGACGACATGAGACCATTTTTGGCTCAGATAAGTTGTCTTCGGAACCAGTAGGCCGAATATTTAGAATTTTAATTTTAAAGATAAAATACCCCGAAAGCAGCAGTAAGGGCTCAGGAAAGCAAAGCAAAGCTGAGCTCTGGAGAAGCAAGAAAAGGGAGAAAGGAGAGATGAGCAGCTGACACCGACAGCAGTTCATATCTAAGAAAAGTTGGTGCCTACGGCCGCCCGAGCCAGCTCGGCAGGCCTGAGAATAGCATGCGCTTGCCTGGGCTTTTCATTTGCTTAGTTACCCTTTTCTGCTCAGGTTAGGATGCTAGTTAATGTTATAATTTCAACTACCTCAATTTTTATACGACTTTTGATCTTCAGGTTTGAGAACCTGGGAGAAGGAAGAAGAGAAATCTCTTCTACAGATGTCGCCAGGTCTGGTCACTCCCACTATCACGCAGTGAGCCTATACACAGACGAGTCGCCCAGGTGTTGGCATGTAAAGCCCTCTGATCACAACTGTCTGCCAAGGGGAACATTGGAAGATTTTGCAATGTCTCTTTTTAATTCATCGATAAAAAGAGATCCCTTTTGTTCAACATAATTTGGGACACTAAAAACAAGTATATTATTAAAGATGCAAAATTGAAGCTTCAGAAATATTTCATGGTAGTAATAATAATAATAATAATCGCTCAGTTCCTCAGGGTGTAGTCCATGGGTGTGTCTTAGAAATTTATAGAACTGCTGGTTGTGGTGGCGCACGCCGGTAAGATTTGCTGAAGGAGGCAGAGGCAGGAGGATCCCAAGTTCGAGGCCAGCCTGGGCTACACATTCAAAAAAAAAAAAAGAAATTTATAGAACCATTTTATGTGTGCTAGGCACGTCGGCTGCCTGACCTAATGTAATCCATAAGAAAATTAGAATGAAAACAGAAGCTTGTATAGGTTAAGTCATTTAGCCAAACTTGTGTAGCCAGTATCTGCATAATACAGATCCCGAACCCAGATCTTACTGGAAGGAAACCTAGCTTCCCGTCAAACAGTTATCCTTTCAAATGGCTTCTCAACCTCACCCACACTTTGTGTGTTTTCTGCCTGTTCATGCTAAGCCTGCTTCCCCTGGAACTCCTTGTAACATAGCATCTCAATCGCATGCCTACTTGTCCATCTAACACACAGTAGGTACAAGTCTGCTGGATCCAAGGTGATCTCACACACTTCCCCATCACTTAGTCTGTCTTCCTCCAGCCATGGCTAAGGTTCCTGGAAACAAGAGCAGGCTTACAAAAGACCTGGGTTCCAGGAGCAGCTTCCGGTCTCCTGTTTGGATAATACTAGGAAGTTTATCACTTATTACATTTTAATTTTGGTTCCCTCTTCTGTAGCTCCAAATGTGTATTATAAAATCCGTTTCGTGGAAACCAAAGTGTTAAATTTTCCTTCTCCACAGAAGAAAAGGAGCGGGACTGACAACCCCCTGAGGATCTGCTCATTCTCCTGGATGGAAATAGCATTCCTTCACTCACAGAGTGTCTCTTTCTGCATGATAGGCCAGAGGATGGGTGTGCAATCATGAGCAAGGAAATCAGATTCTGCTCACATGGTGCTCAGATCCAGGGGAAGGCTTCTGCACACCTCTTATTCCAATACTTTCATTATTGAAACATCTTAGAGGAACTTCCAAAAACCAATTTAACATCTAGTGGATCTGTAAGGTTAATAATGGAAAGTTCTTAAAAAGTATTGAGTAAAGGTTGTGCCTGACCCCAGAAGGGTAGTTTCCCAGGCTTGAGACGTTACTGACGATGAGGAAAGTTCTAGAAAACAGCAGGAAGTGTCCTAAAAACACGCCAACGCTTTTAGTGTGGAGGTGTTCTATTGAGAGTCCTTCAGATACGAGACTGGACTCTAATCCAGATGCTGTTTCAGTAGGATGAACAATGTGGCCAACATGCACAACTTGGCCTTGGACACCTCCCTTGGTCAGATAAAACCAAAGAGAATCATTTTGACACTTAGATATTGATATTTGATGTAACATTAACTATTAAGGAGAATTACACCACAATACTGAAGAAAGTCCATTATTATTTACAGAATTCATCACACTAAACATGACATTTCTTTGGTAAATAGACCTCTTAATCCTGGCATTAAGTTAAAAGTGTGCTTATATTCCTGACACTTCCGTTCTGTAGGATTGCAACTTGTTTTTATTTCTCACCAAGAATTATGGGATGTGTAATGTTAATAGCCCCATATCATCCCATCAATTGGTAGTTAAGGAACGAATTTTTTATAAGAAAAGGAGGAATTATTTGCAGTGTGGGATGTCAACCAACTCCTGAGCTGGCTAAATCCAGAGTAGGTAAACCCTTCCATGGCACACTTTCAAGGCCTCACCATTTATGGCTGCACGCTTTGCCCTTCTTGTCTTCTCTTCAAATGCCAGGCGAGCATGGGTGAGGCACACGTTTCCCCTGCCAGTGGCTGCTTCGGCAGTTTCCTAATTTGTAGCTCAGTAAACCTTTCCCTGCACTGAGCACCTTGAGGTTAGCACATCCCTAATCATTACTTGATAACAGCAACCTGCAAGCATCACAGCCCTAGTAACAAGAACATTGTATCTTAGCAACCAGCCTTGATATTCAAACAATTTCATTAAGGCATCCACCTCTTAGCAGGTGGGTGAGTGCGGGTGTTGATAAACATTTATAACATGATCAGCCATTGTGTTTGCCAACACTATAATCAGCATGACAAATTCACAAATTTGTTTACAAGCTCCTAGATACCCGAGCAAGGCAGGTAAACGACACCTCAGACAGGTGAGGAGATCCACACATCAGATTCTTGTTTGAAGCGTAGCGTTCTCTTAGAAACCTATGAATTTAAGAGATTGGCAGGCTGTTTTCTGTACAAAGCCATCATTAATATTTTCGTTGCGGCTTAATCTTCAAACAGTAAATAGAGTTGAATTTAAATGTCTCAGAAGCAAAATCTGAATCGAAACTATAGCAACATTGAGATTCCTGAAGTCTATACCGAAAGGAAGCTGGGTTTCCCTCTCCATACGGAGAGGAGCTAGCTAATATAGATCTCTGCTATTTGTTATCATTAACTACTTAAAGAAAACAAAGGTGGCAAAGTCCACTTTCTTACGAGAAATTTTGACACCAGCAACTTGTTACATATTTTAGACTTCATTATGAATATGCTTACAGTCACTGATCTACATGTGCACAAACTCTTTTCTGTTCAGTTCAACCCACACTGATCTTGAGTCTTTGGGTTTGTTGAAAATGATATTTTAAAGAGATTTTATGCTTTGTAGTGAGCAATCAGACACATACATACATATATACGACGTTTTTTTTTTCTTTTTACATCCCAGCCAACCTTATGGTCACCAAAACTGAAAACCCTTCCAATCTTTAAAATTCCAAGACAGCACATTTCTTTCTTAAGTTACATAACACAACTCCTAAAATGACTATAAGTCCTAAACCTGTGATTGTTCAAGTGTTTCCAGGTCTAAAGTTCACTATGGCATGCCCGGGCAAACAGGTAGAAGAAAAACAAGAGCTTTTTTCCTTTCTGAAGTTTGAACCTTGAACTCACAGCACATGCAGGGCCTCTGGGCTCCTCATTTTTGAACAAGCTATTAATCTACCTGAAATAGGTGAACTTCAGTGAAGCATTATCAAATAGGTAACAAGTTGCCTTTCAAATTAAAACCAGCCATGATGAAAAACAAGTTTGTTGACCTTGCCTGCTCACCGTGAACCATGACACGTCAGTTAAGAACGGCCACCTGCACAACACCAGACTTCTTCAACAGCTAGCGTCACAAATTTAGAAACATTCGGAGACCAAAATAATAAGCCAGAAAGACCAACAGCTACGCACTCGTATATCACTGGAGAAGGAGGTAAAAAAGGAAGATGGAACAAAGGAAGGAGGAGGAGGGAAGGAGAGGAAGAAGAAAAGGAAAAACTTTTCAGGAAGAAAAAGACACTTAAAAACTTTAACACTTTTAGTCATTGGCATGCAACTAACTGGGGCTAAATTAAAAGAAACAGAAACTTTAGAATAGTGCATTTATGTGAATGAAACCAGAGTGGCAGAGGCAAAAAACAAAAACAAAACAGAACAAAACAAAAAAAAAACAGAGGTGGGATGAGGAGGATGGGGGTGGAGGAGAAGGAGAAGTTACTACATTTATAAAATCCACTGTCACAGCGCAATAGTTATATTCCTGCTGATTTCTTAAAGGTTTCTGCTAATGATTATTTAATGATTTGCCCGTGTGTGTGTGTGTGTGTGTGTGTGTGTGTGTGTGTGTGTGTGTGTTTGCATCCCTGAAAAAAACAATACTTGAGTTCTTGAGGTTGATTGAACGAGTCTGACAGAGCCCAAAACAAAGATGCAGTTAGAATGAGGGGCTTCAGTGTCCGGTGAGTCTTGAAAGTCCTCCATCAAAGCACTGTTAAGTTCATTTTCCTAATCTAAGTCTTCTTTAAAAGTCTTCATTTCTCATGAAGGCTTTAAAATGCTTTCTAAGTAAAGTTTGGGGGCAAGAATAAGTGTGTTTGTGGATGTGTAAGAGTGTCTCTAGATGAAACAAGGAGAGTAGGTTGCTTGTTTTTACTTACATCATCGGTCATTTCATCTTACTTTTAGCAGGGACCTATAAAATTTTCTGGTTTCATATTTAATGGGACATTTCTTATAATTTGTGTCCGTTAAATATGCTAGCCCTCTAAATCAAGTTAAAATATGTATATAATACAATTCGCGTAGAAGCAAGACTTCCTCTATTTGGTTTTGCCTTCTGTGTAGCATCCCACATTGTGGATTGTCTTGCAGCAAAATGGAAAGGATACACTACGTGCCTCGTAGCACTGACTGGCAAAGGCTCCTCTGAGACGCCTTTCTTGGCTTGTGCTTACCAGTTAGGCAGGTTGTATGGCACACCTTAGAAGCCCACCTCACAGGGAGGTGCCCACTAGCGCCAGGCACCAGTGTGAACTTTAGGTAACCAACAGCAGGTGGTGCATGCTCAAACGGAGGAATTCAGCAAATACATAGCTAGTATGTTTTCAGCTTGACTATTAAAATATTAAAACCTGGGTTCCAGCGGCCACAGGTAAGAGCTGATCTCAGCCATGACTTGTCATCGTATAAAGAAGTGCTCTGTGGTCCCTGGCAAAGAGCCACCTTCCCGGAGAGCCCCAAAGCAGCCCCTGTTAGCAAATTGTGAAGATTAGAAATTTTGCCCAGTATCTAGCACTTGCTTTCTGTGTGGTACTTTCCACCTGCGGGTATCAAGGGGCAGAATAAATATTAACTCTCAGATCCTGTCAGCTTTACAAACCTATGAAGATGGAAAACTAGAGTTTGGGGTTAAAATTCCTTCCCTTCTCCATTTTTCTCTTTTTCAAAGACAGAAATAAGATTTATATTTCAACAAGGTTTGAATTTCATAAAAAAATAAAAAACTAAGATACCCATAAAACTGATATTTCAAAGTCCTTCTTTCTAATCATAATCCTTCCTTGATTTTGTTTTTGTATTTTCGTTGGGGTTTGTTATTTTGTTCCTTTTCAGTTTGTTTGCTGATTTTGTTTTCTTTCTTTTTGAGACAAGGTCTCACTATCTACCTCTGACCATGGCTGGAACTCACTATGTAGGCTGGGCTGACCAATCTTAACTTTAGAGTGAAAATTCTCAAATTAGAATTACATCCATAGTTAAGTCATTCAGCAAACTCGAAGGATGGTATACTTCAGAAACAACACAAGAGGTCATAAAAATAATGTCCACAGAAATGTTTTTAGACCGCATTGCAAATATCCTAGGCAGTATTGCAAAGGCGAGCAAGCTGGAGGCCAGCATAATCTTGATAAGGACTCTGGAAACTGGGTGACCATTTACCATTGAAGTGTGCTAACTATATGTAGTTGTGTAGCTCTGGCTCCCCTGGAACTTGTAGGCCAGACTGGCCTTGAACTCACTGAGATCCACCTGCCTCTACTTCCCAAGTTCTGGGATTACAGGCATGTCTCTCCACTGTCCATCTCTTGAAGCTATTTGATATCGCTAGAGCATGCAGGTTAGGACAGTATTTTTTTAATTTATTGTTTATTTGCATTTTTTAATTTATTGTTTATTTATTTTTGCTTTGTTTTTGTATTGAGACAGGGTCTCTCTTCAGTCCACACTGGCCTGTGCCTCAGACTTCTACATGCTGGCATTCCAGGTACATGTTATCACCCTTGGTTTTAAGATTACAATTTCTTTTCTGTTTTTATGTCTGATATTATAAACTTTTCTATTTTAAATCTTCTCCTTTCCTATAAGCTGCCATTATTTAGGCAATTTTTATTTCCTTCTAATTTCTTGGTTCTTATATAGTGTTAGTCAAAACCAAGAGTGAGAGTCTGTGGCTGTTGGTTTTATTTTGTTTCGTTTTGTTCTGAGGGAGGTGTAATTTGAGACAAATCAAGCAACATAGGTCAGGCTATGCTGGAACTCACTATGTAGCCCAAGCTGGACTAAACCTCACATCAATCTTCCTGACACAAGCTCCTGAGCATTGGGTTTATAGCACTCTACCATAAATATCTAGGCTCTATAACTTCTGCCAGTGGTTGATGTGTAGAAGTTTACTAAACACATATATGCATTGTGGCTAAAGAGTCATAATAACCTAAATATGTCTAATACACATCCATAATTTAAAGCACAAAGTAAAGGACCCAGGCATGGAGTAATGTATTTATCATGTATTTAAAAATCACACTCAGGATGGACAAACGGCTCAATGGTTAAGCATGGGGACTTTGCCAACACAGTGCCTGAGTGAGATACCCAGAGATGTGTTGTGCAAGTTTCATTAAAAAAAAAAAGAAAGAAAGAAACTTGGTTTTTAATTTGCAAAGTAAATGTCACTGCCCTAGGCGATATATTTCTCACAGTCCCTGCCTTATTTTCTCTGAAGCTGAGAAAATATCCTGATATAAAAAGCAACTTAAAGGAAAAGGGAGTTATTTGAACACACAGTTCAGAGTCATGCACCTTCACAATGAGGGACATCACTATGGCACCCACAGTCAAGGAGCAGACAGTGCGAAATGTCTGCACTTAGCTGCTTTTCCCTGTGTACACAGTCCAGGACCTGAGCCCAGGGGATGGTATCATTCATAATGAGGTCTTCCCACCTCAGTTCGCTGTAACATGAAGAAGCAGGCCTGCTTGTCGGGGTTTCTGTCCCACCCAGTATCCCACAACTGTTTAGTCCCAAAGAAAATCACACATCAGTCACCATAAATTATAAGCTGATTGGCCCATGAGCTCTGCCTCTCACTGGCTAACTCTCACATCTTGATTAACCCATTTTTCTGATCTATGTTAGCCATGTGGCTCAGTACCTTTTTTCAGTGGGGCAGATCACATCTTGCTGTTTCAGTGCTCTGGGCAGGAGTGGGAGGAATTCAACTTCCTCCTTCCCAGAATTCTCCTGTTCTCATTACATCATTTCTATTTCCTGTCTGGTTTTCCCACCTATACTTCCTGCCTGGCCAATCAGCATTTATTTAAAACATGATTGACAGAATACAGACAATTCTCCCTCACCAATTTGCCTAATCAAGACAATTCTCCACAGGCATACACAGAGGCTAACCTAGAAAATCCTTCACAGGCAAACCCAAAGGGTAGCCTAACCTAGAAAATTCATCACAGCTGTGCCAGGAAGCTTACCTCCCTACGTGAAACTACATCCTGTCAACTTGAACTCTCAGCTCCCAATAAGAAAGAAAGACAGCAAGAGAGAGAGAGAGAGAGAGAGAGA
>NC_022011.1:59287549-59366733 GCF_000317375.1 Microtus ochrogaster | reverse complement strand
GAAAGAAAGAAAGAAAGAAAGAAAGAAAGAAAGAAAGAAAGAAAGAAAGAAAGAAAGAGAGAAAGAAAGAAAGAAAGAGAAAATTGTTGTCTGGCTTGGACTTTAGATGATTACACTTCACAGTTATTTCTATGCCATATCATATAACCTTCAGAATGCAAGAGAGTTTATGGGTAAGCAATATATAAAATAATATCATGCAAATGTTCTTATATAGGACTGTAGAGCACCAAGGATGGGTGTAGAGATCCAGCCAAGTTCAAACATTGCGAACTTGTTTTAACTGAAGGATCAAGTAACTCTCACCCCAAATCCTTGCTACTCACAACAGTCTGTTAGCAAAACCCACCCAGGGCCAGTTGGTATCTATATTTTAACAAGAACTCCAGATGAGTCTTATGATCACTAAAGTTTTGAAAATACTAAACTAAGAAAAGGAAAAGAAGAGAAAGCTAAGGAGGGAGGAAGGGGAAGGAGAAGGGGGAAGGAGGAGGGGGAAAAGGGGGTATATTTTATACTTCTTGGGTTGCTTTAAGGAGGTAACAAGCTTTCACTCAATTTGCCCCATGATAAGTTCTCAGGGGTATGTGTATAGACAAGCCTATATTGTCTAATACATAGGAATGCTTACAGTGATGTTTATGACTGGAAATAACTGGCCTTTCTGACACTCCCAAGTGGACACGCAGTGATTCTCTGGAAGCCACAATGACCTTGCCCTCTGGCATCACTCTCTTTATAACCTTCTATTTTTGATCAAGAAGCAACTGAAGAAAAAAAAGAAAAAATCAGGCAAGATGTTCCTTCTGGCCTGAGTGGGAGTAGCTCTTTTGTGGCATGTACCCCTCTACAGAGGAAGGACAAATTTCCCACTTTATCTTCTCTGTCCTGACTATGTTGTCTTACCTCAAATTTGGGGACATTACCAAGAAAAGCGAATTGTTTATGTTCTTTGCATTTTTTTAAAACATGTCATAAAAAAACAGACAGGAGTATTTTTGTCTTATTCTTGGTAATGGTCTGAGATTTAATAACTTCAAAATAAAATAAAAATGAACTTTGAATCTAATAAAGGGAAAAAGAGCATATTTGAAATCTTATCTTTTTAAAAACCAGACTTCTGAAATTTTAATAAGCTATCCCCTTTCAGGAGTCCGTGAAAGAAGCAGTCTTTGCTTTTTGCGTCTGTGTTCATTTTGAACTTGGAATGTTGTCCATCTTGTGAAGGGAAACAATTCTATCTAAATGGGAAAGCTGAGTCCCTGGGACATAGACCTGTCCCAAAGTGTCTCTTATTTGACCTAAGTCATATGTTAAGTCATTTAAAATAATTATCAGAATCTAATCTTTGAGGATTTTAATACTTCCTTAAATACTAGTACATAATAATTGCTAACAGAAAATTATACTTCATTACTTAGAATACAAATACTAAAAGTTTCCCCATCGTTGGAACTGGTATTTGTCATTATGACAAGCAGCTATTTTTTTTTTAACTCTTTGCTTCTACAGTGTGTTTTAGGACACCTGAGGGGATTGTTAAATTACTTCAATAAAATTACAAATGGTACACTCAGTCATTTTTTTCAGTTCTATATAAAAAAAAACTGTTCAAAAACATTTGTTTATTGTTTTCTTTTTGAGACTGATTCCAACTCTCTAGCCTCCCGCTCCCTTCTTTAGAGTGCTTTGATTACAGATATATATTAGATCATCTATGCCCAACTGATTTAAAAGCATTTTATCTGCTCTATCAAGTAATCATGAGCTATATGCAGCTCATATATCAACCCCATCACGTTGTGCAGTCATCTCTAAGGTGAAAGACTATTCTTCATCTCACAAGGATTCCTGGATGAATCAGAAAGCTTCCATTGTGATTTCTATTCTGTTCACACTCGAAGTTTCACATTAAACTCTAAGCATCAACAATGATTACTACTGACATCTTTGTATCAATGAGCCTTTGAAATTTTATGCCGAGCTCTGAAAACTTCACCCAGGGTACTATCAAATTAGGCAAGCCTAGTTTTCATGTGTTTACTATCTGAAGCACATACTCTCAGAACTTCAAAGTGAATGCCTGGCTGGGTAGTCATACCCAGTTTTCACTATTTATCATGTTAATGGCTTTCTTTTAATCCCAATGAAATGCTGTCTCTTAATTTTGTGTGAGTATCCTTCACCTGAGAACGTGGAAGAAAAATGGTAACACTTGTTAAAAATTCATTTCTTACTTTTCCCGTAGTGCAGTATATCTAAAGAAGAAAAGCTTATTGAATCAAGTTCAACGATGTAATAAATTCTTCCTTTCTGAAAATGCCATGGCTTAATTTACTCGTGCACTTTAAGCTTTTGCCTTTAGCATTGGATGGGTCATTAGCCTATACGTAATCCAGCAACTCCAACTCCTCAGAGTCTAAACCCAATCAGCAAAAACCAAATCTGTAGTTTCTGAAATATGACTGGTAGGTCAAGTGTCCTCAAAAAGAGTGCCTGGGGCATCCCAGATGCAGAGCAGGGCATGACAAGGAACAAATGAGACCAGAATTTGATGCCAGCACTCATTAAAGACTTCATTCATTCTAACTCACTAAACAACTATTCTTCAAGTGACCCAACCGAGACGTGTTTGATGTCTGCTACCAGTAAGTCCTGCAGTGAAACCAGCAGATAGGTGCTGACTGCTTTCGTAGACATGTCAAGTTGAACATTCTGATCACACATTTATTCCCAAAATGCAAACGAGGGGAGAGGGGGGATAAATTCAGGCTATCGAATAACTATCTGTTGTCAGCAATTACTCCTTATCAACCTTACATGTGAAATCAGTTCTTTATCTGCCGGATAAAATTAATCTCCTTTCATCTAGCACTTCTTAGCTGCCTCAAAATAGAAGTAGCAATACTACTAATGTCATATCAGCTTTAAGTAAAAACATTTTTTTCTCGCCCACATCTTTAGCGGCTGAAACAGACAACCAATCCGAACTGCTTGCATCAGCTTTAGTCTGCATGTATCTATTCAAGTGAAGCTACACACTAGAGACAGAGACGAGGTTTGTCTCAAGGACAGAACAGTGTCAAGCACACAGTGAGGTAACGTCATAATCAACAGTATTATAACTACCATCTCAGGGTCCACCAATGTTACTATCAATTATATTATTATCATAATCAACCTAGAATGTGTCTTTGTTTTATATAATTTTAAATAATTAACAAAACGCACCAGAAAAGAAGGTACCTAAAATTCCTATCTGACGTTATCCTTGCAAAAAGAGTGGGGAAAATCTTCCAGCTTCCACGGGCCCTCCAAATTGAGATTTCTCAATGTTCTACTTTAAAAAAAAAAAAAATTCTCACATCATTATGGTGTCATCTTCCCAAAAGAACTTGAAGAAAAAAGAAAAAAAAAACCTACACCCAATAGTTGAATTGAATCACTTTCTTTAGAAACTTAAAAGGCAGAATCTAAAATTGCGGGCTGGCCATAGTCCCTTAGAGCAGATGGGGAACAGCAAGGGCCATGGTAGTAGGAGCAGTTTTATAGAATTTAGATTCCCTAGAGACAGCGACCATGCGGGCATGAAAAAAAGGAGGAGAGAACACAACAAACAGGGAGCCTGAAAGAGAAGTGAGTATAACTCGGAGCAGGAAGGCAGAGGAAGCAAGAAAAGACCAGCAAAAGGAGAAGAGAGATTGGAGAGTGGGTGTGAGGAAGAGCAAGTGAGAAAGAAGAGCATTAAACTCCCGCACATATGCCTCAACCCACGAAATTAACATATTGAAAATACCCAGCACTCCCTTAAAGAGAAAACAGTGGTTGGATCGAGTTGCTGGTCCTCGGAGATGCGAAAGCGCCAAGTGACACATGGCGGTAGGCAGCCTCGAGAAAAGCTCCTGCCATGCTGTCCATGTATAATCCACTGCCGTCGAGTGTGGGCATGGGCCAGGCCTAGTTACTCATTTCTCACCGAGAAAACACGGCAGAAATTGATGGGCTGTCATTTCCAAGACTCAGTTACAGAAACGGTCTGGCTTCCATGTTGCTCGCCCTTTCTTGCTTCCTCTCACTTTGCTCACTCTAAGGAACGCCAGCTGCCGTACTGTGAGCTGCACACTGAAAGGAGCCACGTGACAAGGGACTGAGAGAGATCACTGGCCAATAGCCACGGGAGAAATGGAGTCCGACAGCCTACCAGGGAAGAACTAACAAGGAGCTGAACCCTGACCAACCTTGGTAAGCTAGCCGCGAAGCCTCCTTCTGCTGAGATTCCAAACGAGACTGCCCCTATGGATAACCCTTTGGCTGTGGTTTTGCACAAGTCCTTAAAATAGAAACACCTCAGACACCTGTCTTTAGCCACACAAGCTAAGGAACAATAAAGATTTGACAGTTCCAAGTGCTGAATTCCAGAATTATTTCCTTACACAACAGGAGATGAGTAATGTGTGCATTTAGTATAAAAATAGCTTTGTGCCGGCCAGATTAACTCCAGATTCATAATGAATTATTTAAATATTCCTAACAGGGCTGAATTTGAAGACTTACCTATGGGAAAGGTATGAGTGGCACTTGGTATCAAAGCTTACCTGGTATTTTGCATAGAGACCTGGGTTTGAACAGCTTTGGGCCAGGTCTCTCCTCCCTGGGAGCAAGTTGTTCAGTCTGAAGCAGTCTTTATGTGCAGAACATGGAGTTTATAACTATCCTTGCTTGTCTGAGCTGTCCTGAGATTAGCTTTCATCATGTGACAGAAACTACTTCAGATAATGTAAAAAAAAAATTATAATATAAGTACTATGGATTCCAACCGAGTCTCCCTCACTGGAATTTCTCCAGACTAGTAGCATTTTATACATTTGCAGCCCTTTAAAAACTACTTCTTCTTTTTTACAAGACTTTACAGTATATGCTGTACTTCTTAATTTTTGTCACAGTTATCTTTTAATGCTGTTTTTCTTCTCTAACTTTAATGCTCTGCTCTCTTGATGACCACCTCAAAACTGGTCATTTAGTGTAGAATGAAGACATGGTCAAGGATTTCTAAGATTATCTTGTTCATTATTTCAAAGGTATACATCTTGGCGAGCTTCCCAGAAGCAGGGCCTGCGATAAGAATTCTTGTTGGAGTGATCTAGTTAGAGTGTTCTCAAGAGAGCAGAGAGACAAGAAGGGAAGAAACCTGAACAGCACTGTGGTCCCTGCAAAAGCAAACCAGAGTCCATCCTTAAGCCCTGGACCACAAAAATCATACCCCATTTTAGGTGCACTTAGAGGCAAAAATCACTGGACTTTTGTAAACTTCTTTCTACCCATTTGGCCTGAGCAGACCTCTAACCCGGTCCTTGAAAGCACGCTCAAACCAGCCACCAGGACTTAAATCTAAGTACCAATCACTACACTACAGAGAGCCTAGGCAACATTTACTAAAGGGTATATACTTCGTGCTGGGTTCTTCCCCCGTCTTTGGAATATTATAATCATTCTTGCAAAGGATCTTAGTATGCTAAACAGTCTTAGTACTCAATGGGTTATACACCAGCTGTGTTAAATGAGACAGCAGAAAGAGTGGCAGTGTGAAAAAAGTAAACTGTCTCCAGTCAGGGTTGCAAAACTGAATTTAAATCGGCTTGAAAAGAACGGGAACGCTGCGGGGGTCGCTCCTAAATATAATCATTAAGGACTGTATGGAATTGGTTCCTGAGCAAGGCTGAGGCATAGAAGTCACCCAGAAGCCGTGGTTTCAAAAAAAAAAAAAAACCAAAGGCCTGTCAGCGAGGAGTTCGGGAAATGGGAAGATTCTTGAGAGAAGCAGAGGCCAAAGCAGCCAAATCAGTGGCCAAGAGCACAGAAGGAAGGAAGGAAGAGATACTCATCGCCTGAGAGGAACAATGAAGACAAGAACACGTGTAAACAGTTTATGCAGGCCAGGCGGGGTCCTCGAACTCCGTCCCCCCGACCAAGCCTCCCATTTTTCCCATCAAGCGTCTCTCTGTTTCTCAACCTGACTGGGCTCACTCCTTTCTTTAGAAATTATTTACATTTGAAAAGCTCCACCGTGGAACAGAAGATGGCAAACTGTCTGTATACCCAGTAGTTATGACGACCCCTTCGGCTTCAGATTCCTGGAAGGGGAGATGGAGGGCGAGGTGGGCCTTGTCGGAGGAGTCTTTTCACTTCTCGAGCTTCACAGACATTCTGAAGCTTGCAAACACGGGGGAAGCCTCACAGAGGAGCCCGGGTGCGAGAGCCAAGTCTGGGTTTGTGTACGCCACACCGGTGGCTCGGCCCCCTCGTCCCACCCAGCAGACGTGTCTTCATTGCCAGCCCTCGTTTGCGTTTCTGACATTAATTAATTTTGGCTTTTTTAGTATATCTGAAAAAAAGAAAGAAAGACTGGAGATCCTCATGTAAAACTTTACAGTGGCAATACTATTTTAAGCCCAATTCAGTCACTTTCCATCATCCTCAAACGTCAGTTGCCAGCTTTGTAAAACTATTTCAACTAGCGCGTGTTTATGTATGGGCAAAAGTGAAATGTAAACGGGGGTTTAAGGTGATTGCCCAGCTTGCTTTCTATAGCAAAATATCTGTTGGGTTTTAGACATATATTGAAACAGTATGTTAAATTCAGTTCTGACAGCACATAAAGATATGGCCTTTCCTAAGCACATAAGCAAAGCCTTCTTTTATGGGCTCATAAAGGCGAGAGTTAAGGAATAGTTAAGTAGTGGGTAATTCATAGAACAATATCTTCCATCACTCACTGAACATAGAGGGCAACCACAATTTATTCTTCTTAGGCATCTTCCCCCTCGGTTTTTTCCCCCCTTTGGAGGTGAAAAGTATTTAGAGAAGACCTAAATACATATTTTTTTTGTTATTATTGAACTATCAAAGATGTGCTCTCTTTGGGACCGCCTTCACTTCCTCGTCCTGTATATGTTAACCCACTTCAGAGACCGGCGAAATGAACCCAAAATGCCAACTTACTATTTGCATTATAAATGGAGTCACAAAAGGATATTTGAAAACTTTTGGTTGATCTGGCATATCAAAGATTTCTTTCTAAGCCACTTCAGTGACTGCATTGAAGTAAACTGAAAGCAATAACTTAAAAGTGGCTTTTTTTTTTTAAAGTCGTAAGAGAAACAGCTATTTCCATGGAAATCTTCAGTTTACTCTCTGACCTCCCCCACCCCTTTCTGAATTGCTTCTCTTTCTTACCCTCTTCTCTATTCATGGAAGTCAAAAAGAAGGAAATCTGGAAATGTCCACGTTCAAAGTGCCGAGCTAGTTCTTACTGGTTGTAGAATCCATTTTCTTCACCTTGTCTTATTCCTAGCCCAACGTCCAGCAGGCAGCTGGATCCTGTCATCTACCTCCTGCTCAGTTACTTGCCGATGCCAGAGCTGGCTCCTACCACGAGCTTCGCAATAACCTCTCTCCTGTTTCATGAGGTACTGAAAAAGTTAGAGTGTCTACCCTGAGCTAGAGAGAAGAGTAAGGCTGATGGTGGTGGACTTCAGCGAGAAGCAGCCTGGACTTAACAATCCTAACAGCTTTTTTACCATCCTCTCTGATTCCATAGTTTTAACTTTGTTTTCAAAATGGAAGTCAGGGCTTCCTAAAGAACCATAAGAACACTAAAATGTACTGTAAATGAATGGCGTTTTGACATAACCAAATACCTACTGCCCAAGAGGGAGTCTTCTGTTGTCTTCCCATGACTCCAGCTACTGTGTTATTGGTAGTGTCTTAGAGAAAAAAAACTAAGTTTTTCCTCCTCAGCATTATCTTGGGGGAGAAAAGGGCCTTTCCTGAGCTAAGGAAATCATTTAGAATTATAAAATGTCCACAGAATGCAGTCTTAACACAGGATAAGGAGGGGGAAAGTTCCTTAGTGAAACTTTTGAGAAAATGAAAGTACACCCCATTGCTGAGTGTCTGAACAGTGATGCAACTCTAATGTGGGCTCTGCCTATACTGGACCACTTGTCCTCTCAGAGTTGCTGGAACTCTGCCCTTTATGGATTAGATATCCTACGTGCCTCCCACTTTAAAGTGTTTCTTAAGCCGTCTTAGTATAACAGTTAAGGGAACCAATCCATAATACCAACCACCTACAGAAGTATCAAAATTTTTCAGTTTTCACAATTAATCATACTGCATTTTTATTAAAATTTTGTGATGAAGTTCTAACTTAATTTATACTAATAGAAAAATAATAAGAACAAATATCCATGACTCTGGGTTTTTGGCTATTTCTGCAAAGGTGTTTTTTTTTCTGAAAAGTTGAGTGAGCAGAATTCTGATTATAATTTCACCAGCTCTTCCACTGCTACACACAGTTGGCCAAATGTACTGTTACAACTCATAACTTTCCAGATGTGCACACACACACACACACACACACACACACACACACACACACTTCACCCTCTGAGAGAAAGAAGGGGAAAAAGTAGTAAATAGTACCTCGGATTTCATAAAATAATATGAAGAACACATTTTGAATAAAGACGATGAAGGGGATGCTAACGGTGAGATTTAACAATATCAAGCTTGTATCGATCTCTAAGTTAGGGAATATAGTGTGGAGTCATTTAAACTTCATAACAAAATGTAGTTTTTAGGGTGAATTGATTTTGGATTTGGGATTGTAAAGCTATGATCTGCTCCTGAACTATACTGGGAAATTTTGCTTCCTATTTCAGCCTAGAATACTTAGCTGTCTGTTCGACTGTTTTTGACGATGTTTTTAAAAAGAGTCCCTTGTTCAGGCACCCACAGATCGCCAACTGTGGCACCACATCTAGCTAAACTGGAGGCACAATCAGAGCTTTGAACTGTCAATGTGCATGTATGCCTTGTCGATCAATCCCTCAACCTTTCCAAAGTGCAAGTTCATAAAAATCGTCGAAGCTGCTCTTTTCCTGAGGCTACATAGAGCCACAAATTACACATGGCGATGGGCTCCTGGAAGAGCACTTGAGTAACGAACCAATGTTCCCACATGTCCCTGTGCTCATGTTGGAAACGCCTCAAAATCTTCTCCTTCACCACCTCCTACCTGCTTCCTCCAGTTAAGAGCCTCAAGGCCATGTGATCACCTCTGATGTACACCCCTCCCTTCCAAGCCCCATCTGAAGTTCTTGGGGGAAAGCTGCTCATCAGAAAAAAATAAATAAGGACAAAGAAAAAAGGAAGCAGACAACACCCATAATAACTCAAGGCAGTCAAACACATTCCATCCAAGCAGCAGATCCCAGCACAGCCCCAGCCGGCCCCACTGAAACTGCCCACTCCTGGGACCACTCTCTGAGGTCACAAATTACATTGAATGCTTCTTGCTGGTCCTTAAGAAAGAATTACTGCAAAGAGTATTACAAAGGACTTTACTAGCGCTATTAATACCCCATCTGGCAAACTGTTTAATAGAATTTGAAAATGAAAGAAAACAGAAAAAAGAAAAGAATAAGACATCAAAAACAAAATGGCAAGAAGCAAAGGATGACGTTTCCCAGGAATTCTTCCTGCATCCATGTACCGGATAAGGAAATTTTAAATATAAAAACTTTCAAATTTTTATTTTACATAATCTCTGTGCCGTGAGACTGGGATGTTGCCAAACATAAGGCATAGAAAATAATTGTGACATTTTTACTTCTAAGAAAAATTATCAGACATCCTAATAGTATAGTTTAAAAGTTTATTTGGTATAATTTATTGAGATTCCATATGAATCAGAAGTCTAAATGTCACTTATGAATTCCTGTATTTGAACAGATTTGACCAATAGATACAGAGATATTGGTCTATAAAATAGTGCACATAAAAACATGACAGAAGAAAAAGTTGGAGAAACATGTTATGGAAGGGGATATTTGATTGAATGAGCATTAATAGACACCTGCTAAACCCTACAAAATATAACAGACCAATCTGATTTCAGGGCAATGATGCTATTTTTTTTTTTCATGTCTACCACTGTCTGCAATAATACTGGATATTTTTTAACCTCCCCATGTTGTTACAAAAAGGACTCAAATCTGGAACATTCCTTGCTCCAAGAACCCACCACTGTGTTCTTGCTGTCAGTATGCCTGGAAGAAACTGCACCCTCCCCCACCTCAGGTGCCGACACCGGAGTGGGTTTTCCTGTTTTTCTGCGGCATGCCTTTCTTCCCATATTAACAAGCAAAGTTGGCTGAGCTATCTGCCTGCAGAAGTTCCTTCCTGAGCACAAGCGTGTCTTATCTGTTGAGAAATTCGAACACCAGGTAGGCAGTTGTTTGTGTCAGAAAAAAATAGCTTGCGCAGATAACAGTTGGAAGAACCTTGACATGAGCAAGTTCCCTGTGCCTCTGTCCAAAAGACTGCTACTGGGAGGTGGCTTTTTCCTGTGCGGGCCACGATGCGTGTCTATGGTGGACGTTTCTACGGGCAATCTCATACAAGTGCATCTTTCTAAAGCTACTTAACCCCTATGTGACTCACCTCTGCTCAGTCCCCATAAAGTAGTCAAGAGAAATTAAATAAATAAATGAATGAATGAATAAATAAATAAATAAATAAATAAATAAATAAATAAATAAATAAATCTCCTGCCTTTCCCACAGGGGCCGTCTAGGAATGTAACAGTACATACTTACCCAGGCCCTTAGCTTGACTTCCCTCCTACAGCTAGCCAGGCCTACCTGGCAGCCTGCTGCTTACCCACCCCAGCCGGCTTGCTGCACCAGGCGACTCCAGTCCTGCTCAGGTCCTTCCTACAAAGGTCATACAGGCTAACTCGGGTATGGTCGCAGCGGCATCACTGGCCACATCCAGGTCACTAAATGCCGTGTCCAAATTTAAATTTACAAATGACTGGGTAAGGTTTCAATCACCCGTGGACTGTCTCCCAATCAGTAAGTGTGCTCTAGACACTACCCTGAGGTTCCAGAGATGAATAAGAGTCCTCACCATGGCAGTGATACGAATTCAGTGAAGGGAGTCGGTATGAGACAGTATAGTCAGCCTGGTTAAGGCAAGTTGTGCAGACAGTAATAGCAAGCATAGTCGAAGTCCTAATTTCTGTGAGACAGTTGGGGAAAAGGCTGAAAAAGACACTCTAGAGCCATAACTCCTGACACACTACAAAATAAGTGGGAATAATCGGGGAAAAGGCAAGAAGGGCAGCCTAGAGGTTGAGCAGAACCACAGTCTTGGACCCTGTGTGGTGTATATAGCAAATGAAGCCAAGCTCCGGGGCTGGTGTTTGGACCCAGAGACGGGGGAGAGGTACTTTTAGTTCCGTGTATATTGTTAAGGCTTTGAGTCACCATCAGCTTCCCTTTATGAGGAGAGGGCAGCCCTAGCGTCAGGATTCCCCGAGAACTGTCAGACCCCTCCAGTGGGTAGCCTTCCTCTTCGCGAAATTCCACACCCCTGAAGCCCAATCCCTCTGACTGCAGGTAGTCTCTCACGCCACAGAAATGTTTACAGGCTCATTGGCACCAACTTTTGTCATTCTTGAGTATTTCCTTGTTTCCCCTACAATGCATTGTGACTAGAGACTTCCTCTTCTACCTTACAGAATGTTCTAGACCTCTGTGAAAGCTGTTAGTATAGCACCCTCACAAACAGAAGCAGAAAGCTACATTTTCATGATTGTTTTTCAGAAGATACTGTCAAGATAGAAGCATCAGCAAAGTAACTAATACACAGGATACAAGTGTTGAGCTTTGGTAACTCTAAATCTGTGTATCCCTTCAGCCTAAACCCAGAGAGCCAGAGAACCAGACGTCTACAAAGAATCAAGTCTGTGAGTTCGAGACCAGCCTGGTCTACAGAGATAGTTACAGAGCTAGTTCCAGGACAGGCTCCAAAGCCACAGAAACCCTGTCTCAAAAAACCAAAGGAAAAAAAAAAAAAAAAAAAGAAGCAAATCTTCCCCAACTATCATCTCCTTTAATCCCCATGTGGTACCATAGCCTCATTGTCACAGATTCTGTTTTGTAGATAAGGAAATTGAATCAGCAGAGATTAATCTACCATAGTGAGAAAATCTCAGAACGTAACCCACAGAAGAGACTCCTCAGGAGCCCAAACTAGCAGGACTTAGCCTTGGGACAGACAGAAGACATACTCTTTGTAACTCTAGACTCAAACTTACATCATTCTGGCTGGAACGTTCACATCCCACATATTTCTTTCACTATTGAAAATTGATTCTTTTTTTCATACAATATATTCTGATTACAGCTTCCCCTCCCACCTGGGTCCACGCCCTTTCTGTCTCTCATTAGAAAACAAACAGGCATCTAAGAAATAATAATAAAACAAAATAAGATTTTAAAAAAATTGGAATAGAACAAAACAAACAACAAAAAGAACTCCCCTTTAAAAAAAAAACTCAAGAAATGCAGATAGAAGCAGAAACACACTCACATTAGTATACACAGGAATCCCGTAAAACCACAAAACCAGAAGCCATGATATATACACAAAGGACCTGTAAGGTAAAAACCAACCAAACACAAATCTCTGACTTAACGTTATGAGGAAAAGAACCTCCAAAGACGCTGTTGAGTCTGTTTTGTGTTGGTCATCTACTGCTGGGCAGGGAGCCTGCTCCTATGAGCAGTATCTCCCCCCCACACACACACACACACCGCCCCATGAGACTCCCTTGGAAAAAAAACCAATTTCATTTGCAAGTGGCTATCTGTTGGAGACAACTTCTGGGTTAGGGGATGAGGACTTATTTCCTCTTCTCCTTTCGGCTCAAGGACTTTAGCTGGTACAGACCCGTTACAGACCCTGGGCTAACTGCAAGACTCTGTGACGTTTCCCGTATTTCCAAACCTAGGAGTTCAAAATGGTATCGTTCTAAAACACGCACACACTTTACATTAGTTTCCTTTAAGAAATATTAGCAAACGAGCTGCAAGCAAGTAAACAAATGGTTAAATCTAGTATTTCTCTGGAATTTCCTATACAAATAGTAATGAACATAAATTCCCTCAGGGTAATCAAACAGTAGAAGTTTCTCATAATAGGAATATTTCAGCTACTAGGTTAAAAAGGGATTATATTAATAGAATTAATATATTACAAACTCTAATGAATTAAGGAATCTGGACAATGATTAAAGACAGCTACTAATATCACAAAAAAAGAGACAATTGGGCATTGTTTGCCTCCTGATAGAAATATATTTTGTATTCCTAAAGCATAAAAAATTATTTATTATTATATATAATCATTATTACATATCACATAAAACTCTTTTAACCTGAATCAAACCATGCCTCTAGGTATCAATTTATAGGAAAAGGAAGGAACTAAGGAGCATATCAAAAGACAGGACAGAAATTTAATCCTTAAAAATCAGAAAATTTACAGAGAACAAACTGACCCATTTTTCTTCTTCAAATAGCTGTTAAGGAAAGAAATATAGAAGGAAATTCACAGATTGAACGAGACTTAAGAGGCACGGTCATCAAGTTATCTGTGGCCTTATTAGGACCGACATTGAAGCAAATTGTTTAAGATATATGTATTAAGTCAAGAAAGCGAAGCCTTGACCTGCTGCTATGCGACATGAAGGAACTTTTGTGAAGGTTTGTGGATGCCACTGTTTCACTTGCCCTGCAAGTTGTCCTTACTCCCGGAGATGCACTCAGAAGTACGCACGGGTAGACTGGGGTGAGGTTGCTTACCCCATAGGAATCAGGCTCAGATCAGATTGATTGAATGTAAGGATGATGAGGCAGAGGTTGCCCATGGTCATGAGCCCTTAGAGATTCATTATATACTTACCTATGTTTTGTATATTTTGGAAGCATATATAAGTTTCAATCATAAATATAATATGATCTATTATGAATATAATCATAAGTCTTTAAAGCCACTGGTCCTTCTCTTCGTCCTCCTTTGGAGACTCTTGGCCCTTTGGTAAGTGAAATATTCTCTCCTGGACCCCCAATAGTAAAACACCCATCCAAGGTTGTTCTTTATCAGGAAAACGTGATAACTTGAGCCGAGCAAGCTGTGCGTGCTTTATGTATCAAACCAAATGTAGCCCAGCTAGTTCTAAAATAAGCTAACAGAAGGCATATTGTCCAACTCTGAACTTCAGCAACCTAAAAAGTGCACACCCTTCAAAACAGTTTAGATTACACCCTGTCACACCCCTTCCTCATTTTTCAACTTCACTTTTTACCGTCCTGCGTTTTGACATCGTGGACATTTACAGTGATGAGCAAAGGACCCTGTTCTGCTTTGCAACCTGGGGTTCACTGACTGTTTACTCAGAAAAGCCAAGGCCATGGCATGCAAACTGAAGTGAAGTTTGAGAGATGATGGGGTTCGGGCCCCTCATTTCCCAAAGGGAAGAGACTGCCAAAGTACTGAGTAGAAGTGGTAGGCCTGGCTCCCCTAAGATTACAACCCAACTTTCTCGCTGTCCAAGAACAGAAGAACCCTCAGAAATATGACTTATCTTTCGTTCTCTTTACTGTTCTTAACATACACATTCCTGAGCAACATGGTCTGTTCCTGGTCTACCTCCTCTGGCCCTGCCTAGCAGGACAGCATCTATAATGAACAACAGCTGGTCCTGGCAGGAACAGAACTCAATGACTTGAAAGGTCTTGGCAGAGGACAGGAGTGGATAGCTCTGTGCACAGAGCAGGCAGCTCCATGTTCCCATGATTTCTCCTCTCTAGGAAACGAGGAGTGTGCTTCCATCCCACAGTGTTGGACACTTCTCTTCTTTTATATCCTGCATAGTTTTCTAGATTTTACACATAATTTAAAAAGTCTTCTTTAGAAAAAAAATATTAGTAAATATTCTAGGCCCTCTCTTCCTCCTACTTGACACTAAAGAGATTGAAAAATTAATAAAATTATCATTCTTAATTAGTGCTTTCGCACCAGCCATTCTTAGACTGGAGCAATTGGCTAAGTGACCATTGACGATGGTGTTAAAACTTCTGTGTTAACTTCCCCTAAGTGCATAAAAAGGCGCCCATCTCATTCTCTAAGTTTTATAGCTTTCCAAGGAAAACGGAGCCCAAGAATAATAAGTGAGTTGCCCACAGTCTTAGAATTGGTAAATGCATTATTGAGAGCCAGGCTGGGGCCCAGCTAACCCCGAAACCCACCCCTTCTCTGCAGTACAGAAGAAAGGAAAGAACCATTGGGTGTCCATCATAACCCAGAAATTTTTTAACAGTCTTTCCCCGACAGAGGGAAGCTGAGACTTCGGGCCATGTCTTCTTTAATATTCCTTCCTCATCTCCCAGTGAAAAGGCCAACATCAGCTCTGTGCAAGGCCTGTGGAAGAAGAGTCACTCACGGCAGGATCCTGTTCTTGGGTGTGTGCAGATGGCCCATGACTGTGCTCCTGAGTCAGAGTGAGTCAGGCAGAACACAGGGAGGCTCCAACACAAACATGTCCTCGGGCCTCACCTTCAGCCCCGGCCACAGGTTTATTCACACTGGATTCTAGCTTGGCACCCAAATCCCCCACATCATTCGTGAGCCAGAGCTCATCCCATCAGCACCCAGACTTGCTCCCCAGATAACTGGCCACGATGTTCCTAACTGAACCAAAGAGAGGAGCATGGATGCAAAGAGGCCACACTGTCAGACCTATGTGCTGAAGGATTTAAAGTGGGACGGAAGAAGTGAGGACAGAAACATTCCAAGGAGGGACTGAAGAGATGGCTCAGTGGTTAAGACCACTAGCTGCTCTTCCAAAGGACCCAGGTTCAATTCCAAAGGACTCACATGGCAGCTCAGACCTGCCTGTAACTCCAGTTTCAGAGGATCTGACACCTTCACAAAGACATACATACAGGCAAAAGCCCAATGTACACTAAATAAATAAATAAATCTGAGGGGTGGAACCACCCAAGGTTAGCAGTCCTGGAGGAGGTCAAAGGTTCCCAGAACCAGAATGCTGAGTTTGAAGGCCAGTTCAAATGGTAATCTGGTCTGTGTTTGGCCCGTGTTACCCCTGTCTTAGCTTCCTCATCTAAATCCAGTTTATTTCATAAACAGCTTCCTGCAGCTAATATAGCAGTAGGTAAAATGTAGACAGAAGTCACCCCAACTTTTATTTTGCCCTCCGAATAACTTTGGATAAAATTATCTTCACCATGGCTGCACAAAGTGTGAGGTTTATACCACAACCCAGTGCATCAATGTATTGGAACTGTCTTAGGATGGTTCAGTTTATGAGAGGTTTGCTCTGTTTTTGGTACCCAGAGAGAAAACAAGATAGGTTGGAACTAGTAACCAGCATCAGTCATGGTGCAATGTTGACAGGGGTTACAGTCCTTAAAGAGGGACCTTTTTGTGCAGTTCTCTCTTAGAACTATGTGTAGGCATTTTTCTATATCTTTTGAGTCCGTGAGCTTATTTATCTTCTCTGTAAAGTTCAAAATCTAATTTCTAACACAGGTTACTTACAGTAATAAACTCTGCGAGCTCTAAAATGACAGGTTGAAAGATACAATTTTTTCGAGTTGTGAATTAATAGCTCTATATATGTCAAACACTTTGAAAGTGCCAACTTTTTCATATTTATAGATATATTATTGAAATGATAAAAAATGAACTAAGGAGAGAGGGAAGAATGGGGAGCCACATCTAATGAATCAAGCATACTCAACGAGACATGTACAGACACTTTGGTGAGCATCTCTTTTATTGCAATGCATTAATCAAATACTACTAAAGACATCTCTCCGAACAAAGTGGCACAGTGCTATTCTGTAAAGAACACTCTCTTGGAAGGAGTCTGTCCTGACAGCTATATCAACGATATTGTCTCAAGTGATTGCCAGGCCTGCACTTCTCAGAAATTAAGACAATTTATGTACATCCTCAAGCTCTGATCCCCTTCCACCCCAGCCCCACCGAGCTAGCCTTCAACAAAAATAATAATTTAATTGGAGAAGATGCACAAACGCTTAAGAGGACTCATAAACCTGGGTATAAATGATGTTATGAGCACTTTTTTAAAGCATGACATAATTCCAGTTAATAGAATGTTCTGGTTACTTAAGAGGTCGATCTGACCCCACCAAGGGCTTTATCTTCTCATCACACAGACCTGGTTGCTGTTCTCTGCTCTGTGGCACTGCCTAGCGAGCTCTTACATGCTTGTTTTTGTTG
Source organism: Microtus ochrogaster (assembly GCF_000317375.1). NCBI lineage: Eukaryota > Metazoa > Chordata > Mammalia > Rodentia > Cricetidae > Microtus > Microtus ochrogaster. The sequence goes on along the minus strand of NC_022011.1, from coordinate 59,349,552 downwards.
TTGTTGTTGTTCTTGCTGTTTTTTGTTTTATTTGTTGTTTCCTTTCTTTTGAGCTAGGATTCCTGTGCAGTCCTGAAATTTACTTTATAGACCAGATTGGTCTTGGACTCCGATCAGCCTGCCTCTGCCTCCTGGGTTCTGGGATTAAAGGGTGCAACACCTGGCTGCAACTTCACCTTTATAAAGGTCCAGTTTTCTCAGGCTAACAGCGGAGTTCTAAAACTAAAGCTATTTGCTTGCTCCAAAGGAGAGAAAAGTCATCAACTACTACGTAAGCAGGTAATTTTGGGGTTGGTGTAATACACTTAGAATCTGTTTTCTAAGATTGCAGTATGTGCAAAGGAAAAAAATATGAAATGGTTAACACTATGATTTTAAGATTGCTGAGTCCCGTCCTGAATCTGTTCCTCTCTCTGTGGCTCATGCTTTCTGCTCATGGTACATCCAGAAGCACCCTTATTGCTATTGTCTCTCCCGTGCTAACCAACACACTCTGTTTAACTATGGCTAATCGCTACTGATCTTCATTGCTGAACAATTACTTATCTGTGCATAGAAGAAAAAGAACAGAGCTTAAGAAAAATAACTTTCATAATTTTGTTCAAGGCTAAGCCATAAGTGATCGCAAATTTGACCTTCAGGTTTCACATGGAAATGGTAGCCTTACATTTTTGTGATTGACCCCGTTTTAGAAAAAAAAACGAGAGAACTCTTCGCTTAATTGTGCTACTATGCTAGATGTCAAAACGTGAAATATTTGATGGCGTTCAAAATGAAAATGAAAAGACAGCTTCCAACTTCTCTTTAAATATTCAGGAAAGACATTAAAGGGTTTAAACTCATGTCAATATTAAATAGAAAATGTGTCTGAATGTTGATTCCGGTGACTAAAATGTGCTTTTCAATGTCATCTGAATGTTTGAAGATTTGGCAAAGGAACATAGGATCCCGCTCTTAGCAGAAGGAGCTGCCGTTGGAAAGAGTGTCTCGCCGAAGGCTGCAGCAGCTCCTAGCCTGACCTTCTGGGATTTTGTGCCTTGCCGGCCTGAAAGAAGCCTGAGTTAGCAGGTTGGCTTCACGGTGTCTTCCTCACAGCTCAGGCTTAGAGGCTGTAGAGCAGGCCTTTGGAAGAACTCCTCAATCCTGCCCCGTGGATCTCTTCAGCAGTGAAACAAAACTCATCAGCAAACAGACCTGGTGGGCGAATTCCCCTGGAAGACCCACTTCTAAGCATTGGGATGTAATAGTCATGAGAAACTTTTTAAAAAGAAGCAGCATTCACTCTATCTGTAAGTCCGCTTCTGTTTGCCCCTGTAATATACTATTGGGATTTGAAAAAAAAAAAATAAAGGTAACAGAAGAGAGGGGGAAGTCTAATTGGAAGCAGAATATGACCTATTAGCCTGTACGCTGCAAACAGGCTGCTAGTTTGTTTTACTCAGACGAAGGGTTAACTTTTTAAACTTTTCTCAGGATATGGTTGTATTTATATAAAATTTAAGATTCGGCAACTCCAACTAAAGCTCTGACAATCTGGCCATTCTGTATTTATATATGACAACTAGCTGGAGAAGAATACATGACCCTCAGTTTTAGAGGCCACATCTGCCCAACCTGCCCTTACTCCCTGTCTACCCTAAGTATTCAACTATGGTACTAACTTAGCATAGAGATGTGTGTATGTATGTGTGTGTGTGTGTGTGTGTGTGTGTGTGTGTGTGTGTGTGCATTCATACTGGCTTAAGATGGTTACAGAATTCTTAGACAACTGGTCCAACCTCTATTTTGTACAAGATCCTTGCCCAATTTTTCTTGCTTCAACATCAACAGCTCTCCATGAAGTTGGGGGGAAAAAATACTCATGAAAGAAAACGAAGTAGGCCAAACAGGGAAGTGAAATCTGGCTTTGAGTAATTCGTGGTTCTTTTCAAACAAGCTGAACCGCCGTACTCTCTCAATCCCAATTTTCTAACGTACAGGCTAAATCTGAGAAGATGGGTTGGCTTCCAAAACAGCTTAGAATGTCTCAACAGGCACCATCTCTCCCAGTCGGAGCAGCAGGCAGGTAAAGGAACCTGCCAATTCTCTGTGCCTCTTTGGAGCCCCTCAAAGAGAGCCTGGGGGTGAAATACGAAACAAATAGGGAGATGGTCTATGCGGAAAGAGACCCCTGGGTCGTGTCCCTCCCCTGTACTCTATTTGCATCCGTACAGCTCCCAGTGACTTCCCACTCATCCTGAGTTTTGAAAGAGAGCAAAGGCTCAGGAACAATTGGCAGGTGCTTTCCAGTTATTACCTGCCTGCCATGCTAATTACAAGTCATTACCTGCCAGCAGCACGCAGCTTTGTACAGTTTGGGAGGCGTAGGGAGGGTGTACTTAACCGGAAAGATCGTTTTTTCTCAGACTAAGGAATGCCAGCATTTGGCAGCCCTGTGCGAACCTGTGCGGTGAAATGCGGAGCGGGCGCACACTCTGTAAGACTCACCCTTGACGTCGTACCTACGTGCATATTGTATGGAAGCGACGAGAGGGAAGTCTGTGGGTTTCTATCATTCATTACCATGTGCCCCGAATTTCATATTATTTAATGGGGGAAAGCCCAAATCACACTTTTCAGGCTTTCCTGTAGAATATGTACTAAACACAGAATATACACAGCATCGTGGTATCAGAAGTACATTTTAAAACAAGCATACTTTGGATTGCTGTATACTTTTAAAAGTTTTATAAGATATTATAATCTTAATTTCCACGCGCAGAATGGGTATTGCTAATGCATTAAATTATGCATGTCCCTGTTACACAGACGTCTATCAAAACTGTCATTTGTACTCCATATTATATATAAACTGTGACTCGATGGTTAATTAAAATTTTTAATGCTTTTGAGCTACTTTTTAAATTACTAAGAACCTAGTTCTGCTGCTACCACTTTTAAGTTTAATTTTGTTTTATTGTTACTCGATCTCAACACACCACACATACACACGCACAGACACACACACACACACACACACACAAAACATCCCATTTAACATCATGTAATTGACTTAGCTACATCCCCCCTTGTTTTAACAGGCAGGGAATAAGAGTTAACAGGTATGATATGCATTAAATTCTGCCTGAACTTTGAGGATAGTTCACAGGATTTTCCAAAATGACACGTCCTTTTTGTTCAGCAGCCTGAGCATAAAGACAGGACACCCTTTTGCCTGCAACACAGCAATTATACCAAGTTATGCTTTGACACTGTTGCCACAGGCAAATGGCCAAAGAGCATCCGCAGTCAAAATATCTAAGCGACTTAACAAGCTCCCTTTACTCGCCGAAGAGCGGCAGAAGAGAGGGAATTCAACCCTTGAGAAATGTTCTAACGTGAAGGAGACAAAAGACCGTTGCTGTTTGTTAATGAAAACGGTGTCTGTGTCTTGAGCTGATCAAGGTGTGGAATCTGAAGCCTGACAGACATCCAGACCTACATTTGACACAAAGCCTTTCTCCAGTTTAGGCCTGCTTGGATACCAGCTAACGAATGACCCATCCGCAAGCCCTTTCCTTGGAACCACACCTTGCTTTATGGTTTGGTCAGGCCGGGTCGCCCTCCCAGTCACCTCTCCCACCACTCGCAAGACTAAATGGAAACGCCTCTTGTTTACACCCCATTTTTTTAAATACCCCCACAGTTACCTCGCAAAAGGCATCGAAACTAATTAAGTATACTCCAAAAAAACTATTACAAATCATTTGCTTCAGCCAAAGATATCAGATTTAATTAGGTGATCAGTGTTGATGGGGTACAGAAACAAAAGCCGTTGCTCCTTGAAAAGGTTCAGGTCCCATAAAGGCCCAGTCTTCTCACTGTGACACAAATAATAATTGGGCATTTCTAGAAAAAAAAAAAAAGACAGGCATGAAAAGAGGCTTCTGTGTTAGAGTCAAACCTTCTAGCTATGGTTCATTTTCTCTTTTTGCCAGGTGATTTAAAAACAAAACCGACAGCATACACAAAGAAATAGCTATAGCCTATATTGATGACACCATGGCACCGACTACACCTGGCCTTCGAAGCATGATTTTGGCAGGTGATTAATCAAAATCCATTTAGCAATCATCTTCAAAGGTTATCAGCAAACTTGATTAGTATCACAATGACAATTTTACATTCCCCCAGTATCCATCAACTAATAGATTTTCCTTAGCACACAAAGCAAACAATTCAAGTTAAAATTTAATGCAATGAAAGCCTTACTCATAAGAAAAGTATTCCTTAAAAGCTGTTAATTCTCCACGGCCCTACACCCAGTCCTTCACTGTGGTCTGCACTCAGCCTGCTCTGATCATTCATTGAAGGTTACTTTTCATAGAACGACAGAGTGGGGAAATTATTTTTACAATTCCTTACTGTGAAGCAGCTGTCAATCCCTGATAGATATGTTAAACATAAAAGTAGGTGGTATTCTTAAAGACAGATGATTTATTTTAAATATGTGTGTGCATATATGCATGTATGTATGTATGTGATAAGGAATTGAAAACATGCCATTCTCGTATTTTTTTTTACCATTGCTTCATGATGGTCAGCCTTCTGGCAGCAACGTCTTATCATCTTAACTCCTATATTATATTTACATAAACACATAAGTTCACAGATTATTAAAGTAAACAAGTACCAATTATCAGATGCATGTTACACAGCGGACTTTCCTTATACAGCCTGGTATTCTAACATGAAACAGCTCTGAATAATGGCTCTTTATATGCTATTGTTAAACAATTTTCCTGGAACTTTTATCCAACAAGTGCACATAATTTTTTTACATGAGACATTGCCTTACAGCAAGTCTGAAACAGGCGTACAAGTTACCAAAAAGGCCAATGTAGTATTTTCCGAGTTTAAGTACACCTCAAAATTCCTTTCTTTGCCTCGTAAAATGTTGAAAGGAAAATAATTTTCAACGCTGGCATTTAAATGGTATCATTCCCCTGTGGAAAGAGTTACTGAGACATTTGTTAGAAGTCAACAAAAATAATTTGGACATATTTTGAACTTATTTTATCTGACTCCTCGACATTTAATTTGGTGTGAAAAACAGCAACGGTAGAAAACAGATGTTAAGGGGCCAAGTATACAACGGAGGTCAAGACAAGCATAAAACACGGCTTCCATTTCTAAGAGGAAAAGCCCAAGATTCCTCCAGCAACAGGTTCTAGGGGAAAAGCTGCGCTTTTATTGTTCTGCTCGTGATATCTGTAGACTACACAATGCAATACTGTCTGCCATGGAGCAATACCTCTCAGCACTAGTAATTTAAGACTTTCTTCTCTGTAATACACTGAGCCATCATAACCTGTCTTTTCCCATTTAGTTTAACCTACAACCACCACATACTGATTTGGCTGTGTGTGGCTTTTTCTATTGCCATTTATTACTCTGCTCGACTCCTGAAATTCTGTTTGCAATTTAAGGCCACAAATTAGAAGCGTAAGTCATCTGTTTCCTATAATCCCCCTGTCAGGACTCCAATCGCATTGGGAGCTCAGCACTGAGCCTGGGCCTGGGCCCGCGCAGGCGTTCTGATTGGCTGGCCTCTCCACAAGCAGCAGAATAAATAAAATGCCCCGGAAAAATAGAGCTTTAAAAAAAAAAATGAAAGAAAAGAAAGTGGGTTTCAAACAATTTCTTCTCCCTTTCATAATTATTAAATCAATTGTTAAAATAGTCTGGTTTTTTTTTTCTTTCTTTTCAATAATCAGTCGAGCTGAATACACCTTCTTTAAGGACAAACAGTGTGTCTAGGGAGCCATGTGGGAGCAGAGCTGTCCCGCTTCCAGCAGCTCCGTGTGTTCTCTGCGTGGGGAATAGCTTTAAATCCTGCCATGTTTCCTACAAAACACACTTCGCCGTGTCGCATGTGTTCTAATTAGGGCGGTATCTTTAAATAGTGTCAGGGATCTTTTGCTAGGCTAAAAAATCTAGGAAATCCTAATCTACTCCTTGAACCAGACTTTCCCTTTTTATACATTTTGTCAAGGTCCGATTGGACCTTGGGTTGATTAGAAAGATTTTTAAAAGTTAAGTATCAAATCAGTTTTTAATGATTCTTTAAATCATATAAGAACTTGCGAATTTGTGGACTCTTGCCTTTTTATTCTCTTTCTTTCTTTTTTTCTTTCTCTTTTTCTGATTTCCTTGGCTCATTTAAATGGGCCTCCATGGAGCGCTGTTGAGGCTTTGGCATCTTTCAGCATTTCATATTTTTAAACATTTTGCTCTTTTCTGCCACTCTTTAAGTGTTCAACGGATCATATTCCACCTTAAAAACAGCAAGTATAAACTGAGGAAATGGGAAGTAGTCACATCTGAAAACATATCCTAAGTGTCAAGCGCCACTGTGGACCACCTTCAGACTGTCGCAAAATCATTATAGTTGCAATAAAATCCAACAGACTCACGCTAACAAACATACTTGTGCTAGCTACACCTGAACAAAAATGTTGGGGGAAAAAAAAAAAGAGGATCGATATTTACTGAATTTGTATCTGAACAGCACAGTTTGTATCTCAAAAGGCCATAAAGTTCAATGGGGAAAAATTATATGTACATTACAAGCTAAATTTCAGCCAAAACCAAAAATAGATACAATAATAATAATAATTTTAGAGAAAAAGGCATTTCTAAGAACAACAAAAGAATCTAATATTAAATCATTCGAGAGGTAGGTAATAATTTGCAACACCACTTCTGGAAATGTTTTACACTTCTGTAATTTAAATTCCTTTTCTATTTTTTACATCAGTTTTTGCAGCCTGTGAGTCCACAGTTTGGCCTCCTGATCTCTTGTAATTTTAAAAGAAACAAAGGAGGAAAACTCGCCAAGATGTTAAGGTTTCAAAGACACACACACACACACACACACACACACACAGCTACTGTACGTGCACACTCATTATTTTTTTTCAATTCCTTTCAACTATACTTTCTGTGTTACAGATTTATTTAATAAACAAATGCATCTTCTGGACCCATAATACACACATGCATGCTACTGTTAATTCATTTACAGAATGTGCCATGATGGCCCCTGAGCAAAAGAGCAATCTTGTTATAATGAATGTGTACTATTCTTAATAAACACACTGTAGCAACGACCTGCAGTGCACACAAAAGCACACCCAAACCATTTGGTTTGTTCCCAGAGCTCGGACACCAGCACCACTATTAAATAGCTGTGCGCTGGGAGAGCAATCCAGTATTGGCATGCAAATGAGCACCCGAAGAGGCCAGATGCTGTGCTTTAGAAAGGAGTGCTTCTGCTCAAATTTGGGGGTGGGGGAGAGCCTGTGAATGTTGCAAGCATGGGGCAGTCTTACGAACGTGAACTCTTATATTTCTGACGGTGGAGATGAGCCTGGATGGGGTGAACACTTCGTGTAAACATGTGAGCTTTGAAGTGTACCATCTTGCCATGGCCCAGTGGACTGCTTACCATGGTTTGGCTTGGGTTTAATTTTTTATGGGTTTTTTTTCTTGTTCTTCATTTCTAGTGAGGAAAGGTAGTACTTACTTTGAAAACCTGAGAGGTTTTTATCTCTGCTTTTTAAATGTAAGCAATCGTTGTTCTTAGAAAGTAAATGTCTTTCGAATACATTATTGAATAATTAGAAAAGAATGAGGATTTTTTTCCCCCAAGGAAGCTCCTAGCACGTGATTCCCATTTGTTTGAAAACCTTCCTAAATTTCATAATTTGTGATGGGTGTGAGACCCACAAGTGCCGTCTTTATCTCGCCTTGGGGATGAAGTAGGGAGGGAAGCTAAAACTGACTTAGGAGACAGAAACTGGTTTGCAACCATTTTAGTAGGCCAGCGCCCCTACTAAATTCAGAACACGATTTTTCTTCTTGGCTCATTTTTCATTCTCTCCTTCTTCAGGTTCAGGGAGCCCTGTGTTTATTTGATTTCTTCAAGATGGTTGAGGAAGATAAGGCTTGGTATCGTGGGTGTGCGTCCTAAGAAATGGACTAAAGAAAATCAAGCAAGAGCACCCACAGAGGGGAGAATTCACAAGTGGATTTAGTAAGAGTCCTGGAACACAACTTAGTAACTGTGAAATGTCCCTTCCTAGTGATGACACTTGGGAACAAAAACTTTTTTTTTTTTTGAGACACAATCTCACTATATATACCTCTGGTTGTCCTGGGACTAACTATGTTGTCTAGGCTGGCCTTGAACTCACAGAGATCTGCCTGCCTCTGCCTCCTCAGGGGCTGGGATTAAGGATGTGGGCTACTACACCCAGATGGGACAGGGACTTCCTAGAGAAAGTTATAAATTCTTTGTGTAATAATGGTCTCTCCCATACAGATTCTTTTTATGACTAATTTTTGAGTAATTGTTTATAGACAGATACCCACTACCACAGAAAGTTACACGTTATTGAAAACAAAATAGATGCATAGTAGTGGCAAATGTACACAACAGGTCTATTGATGGTAAATTATTAATCATTCAGTCTCACAATAAATACACCTTTATGCAGAAATACAGGCTTCAATAGAAATAGAAGTGGAATAAAATGTTCAGTGGAATTGTTTCTTGTGTCTTTTTCATTCTTTTCCTTTTTTGATAAGACTCTCACTATTTAGCTGAGGCTAACTGGCGAGAGCTGCTGACTTCACTTTCATTTCATAGATGATCATAGCTTCATTGCTAAATTTCTAAAGAACCCGTTCTTCCGTTCAATCAGTACATAGAATTAATCTATACATTTACAAATTGTTGAACAGTTATTGGTGAATGGTGGCAAATGCAGACATTTATTCCCTCAAGTTTTGGATAAGGCCACATAGCAGACAGCAGGGGTTAGGACTCTGCCGTCTTCGGAAGGTGGGAGCCCAAGCAGGGGAGCACACTTGCAGCTTAAAATTGCAACACTTAGTGTGGAACTCGGTACCGGACACCCTATCGTTATGCACTTTATAATTTTATCTAGATGCCTGCAATCCCAAGACTTGAGAAACTGAGACAGGAGGATTGAGAGTTCCAGGCCAGCCTGCACTTCATGGCAGGACCCTGCTGATAAAGACAGTAATTATTGTATCATAAAGAAAAGTTCTTTTATGAGAATTAATGGGACAAATTAATCTCAGAACCCAGACCAGGAATCACCGAGTTTCTTCCATTTAATTGAGATATTCTAAAAATGTTTTCCACGCTATTAGAGGTAACTGATCTTTTTTTAGGTGGCTGTTTGCAGGCTTAAATTAAATTAATATATGTATATTAACCGCATTAATGTATTTTTAGACAGTAAACTTAACCCAGCTTAATCTTGTTTTTTTCATTTTATTTCCCTTTGATATTTCCATTTATTATTTTGTCAATGTATCATTAAAAATAGTATTAAAGGACCAATTCAAGAGAAACTATAAATGAATTTCAAAATTAATTAAAGTACATGCAAATTAAATTGATTTTCCCACAAAACAAAAATAATTTAAAAGATAGAAAGTGCTGTAGAAAGACTACATTTAAAATACAAACTTACCCATTTTCAAGTAAGATGAATTATCAGAGAATAACGAGGCAGTGACACTGAACACATATAAAGTTAAGTTAAACTCATGTGACTCTGCAGCCTAAGGGGAAACTTTGAAGCCATGGCATTTCTGAAGATTTCCTTATGTCCTAACAAGTACGACAACAAGAAAACCAAAGGATTAACATCAACGCTTGCTAAAGGTATCTGGAGGCTGTCAAACAGCAGAGTGAAATAGATGCCATTTGTTCAACATCCAGATTTCATAGCAACTGGAAGAGAGCAGTGCAAGACAGAAAGGAAGGAAGCAACGGCCCAAGAAAGCTGCTGCAGGGGAAGGCGCCCCATTTTCAACTGCCTCTTTGTACAAAAGTCCACTACAGTGAGTCACCAATGAGGGATCAGAGATAAGAATCCTAGCACATAGCAGAAAGCAGTTCTGAGAATGCTGTTTTTGTTTGTTGTTTGAGACGGGGTTTCTCTGGGTAGCCCTAGCTGTTCTAGAATTTGCTCTGTAGACCAGGCTGGCCTTTAACTCACACAGAGATCTGCCTGCCTCTGCCTCGCAAATGCCGCGATTAAAGGCGTGTGTCACCAATGCCCCACTACAGAACTGCTTTTTCTTAAATCCAACTTCAAATCCTTCGCATGGTTTATTTTTAATTTAAAAATCACTGACGCCTTTTAAATTAAAACTGGATCCATAACCGGGTTTCCATGAGTAGAATGGAATGATTTCGATTTCTACTGGATCTCTGCGGCCCCAATTCCACACCAAGACTTCTCCCGTCTTACAAGCTTGCAAAGCCATCAAACCCAGATCTTTGATAAGCAGAGCATATTTGGCATATTAGTTCTGAAAGTGAGCCGCTGGAACTCAGCAAGAGCAAAGTCTTTATCCAGAAGAAAGTACCAAGTCTACGGCACAGCCAGAGCCGTAAAGTACCAGCCATGAAATCGCATCACAGTTAACAATGTGGCGATATTATCAGAGCCAGAGGCTCGTCACCCAGACATTCTTCTCAAGACACCGTGGCTTTCTTGTAGCAATCTCCAGATAAGTTTCTGAAGCCAGTCACCGAAAGACGTGAGACAAACTTAGTGTTCTTTGGGGGGACAATTAGAAATCCGGTCCCAGAGTTCCGCGTTGTAGGCTGTATCCACGTGCCTTACCTTAGCCGTACGATCAAAGCTCCTAACCTACTCACACACTAACTGAGCCGAGTTTCCACATGGCTGAGAGCAGCATTCACATCATCGTTTCCCCAAAACCTGTCCATCAAGCTGCGCTGCACTTTGATTCTCAGGCTTTTCAAAGGTACGTGTGAATTCATTATGCCTTACTGTCTTTCGTGAAGGATGACAAACGACAGCAACAAAACCACGCCGTCCCTCGATGTTATTTCTGGCTGCGCAGTGACACGCACCAACAGCCCCAGCCAAGTCACTCGCCCTCTCTCCAGCCAAGGTCCTTCAGGGGGTAAACCGGGGGTTGTCAGTCTCACCAGATCATATTCGGGAAAGGCTGAAGCCTGCTCTGGAAGGTTTCTGTAGACGTGGGAAAGAATTATCTTTACTGTTGTTGTTGTTCATGACTAATACAGCTGCAGAACTTGAGGATTTAAGCTCTCCCTGTGGATTTGGCTGTGGCCTCCAGAACCTGAGATTTCATTTGAAAAGAATTAAATTTCCAGTCTGCTTTCCAGGGGTGACTGTGAGAACGTGCGCTGACAGACTGTTGTCTTCAGAGGCAATATCCAGACACACTAAGACAATGCCCCAGCCTGAGCAGGGGTGACCCTTCCCCATTCATCTTAATGGAGTGTTAAACTTGAAGCCTAATTAGGTCCACTTAAACGCCAGCATTATTAGACTTTTCTCTACTTATCTTCATACCAGGAACAATCAACTAATGGACTCATTTAATCTATGTGCATGCGAGGGTCCCCTCCAGACACCCTGTCACTTTGATAGCCTGCACTGCAGTCATAAAAGCACAAGTTTTAGACTTTGGTTGTTTTTAATTGTCCACACAATTAAACTACTTTCTGTTACCTTGAAAACTTAGAGGCAAGACTGTATACACAGACATACAGGAGGTTTTTTAAGGCCTGCAGACTGACCATCCTCCCCTAATGAGAAAGTGATATCAAAGTTGCTGCCAGAATAACACACACAGATGTGTTCAAAGAAAGATCCCCTCCTGTCCCTTGACAATTTCTGGTTGACCCTGTGCATGCAGGCCCAGCTTCCCACAGACTCTTTCTGAATTTATCATTGTTATCTGGACTCTGTTTGAATTTTTAATTCCTACACTAAACCTTGAACAAAACAAAAATGAGAAATGTATAAATTTACACTTCACTATTTTATACTTACCCTTACATTAAGGATCCAGTTCTGGGCCCTTAACGCAAAGTTCTTGAACGCCTTATAAAATATCTCGTAAAAGCGCATTTATTTACTCTGGATTAGAAGGGGATTAGTCTGTTTTCCCTACACGGTCTCTGTGCCAACATGGTGTATGAGAAAATTTTTGAAAGTTTACCGTGCAAACTTGTGGGTAAATATTAGTAATTCGCTTCAAGGTGGGAAAATCTATTATCCCACAAGTCGTAAACGGATCTTAAGCTGCACCTACATCTCAGGCAAGGACTTAGAGGGATATTTTCCTATGGTGCCTGTTACAAATATTCCTAATGCTCCCTTAGTTTCCTGGCCCTTCTTAGATGTTCAGAACCTTCTGCAGTGGAGGGGACTAAGAATTTCTGTCCTAAGGATTGGGGCAAACAGTCTTCTGAGAAAGAAGTATTTAAAAGCCGATCCATAATCTTCTCGCCCTTCCTCTTGGTGGGCAAACTCTAAATTGCTGATTCTGAGGGAAAGTGTAGTAGAGAGGATAGGCAGAGAATGTTGGGTCCCCACAGAGAGAGCCTCAAACCAGCAAGGCTGTATAACGCAAAATGAACTGTGGGTTAGCCATTGAGATTTGGGGTGTTATTGCTAAAATATTCCTTTGCCTATATAGTCTTAATTTACTTGCAACCAAATTTACTAGATGACACTCATATATTAACTGTCAAATACAGGAGAGCAAGCCAATGAAGATGTGGCGGTCTGATGTCACTCCTCATCACGTTGTTCTCGGGGAATAAACTGGGTAACATCGCCACCGGCCACTTTTTTCTACCAATAGAAATAGTTGGAGGGCAGATGTTGTCCTCGAAGCTCAGGATACTTTCCAGACAAGAATTTACATTTAAAGTCAACCCAGAGTCAAAATTTAGTTGTGAGTCATTCAAGCAAGCCGATGCCATTTCTTGGTTCAAGACAAGGACAACCCAGAGTCACTAAGAACAGGAGAGCAAAAACAGTTGCAAAAGAATATTTCCAAGGGGGACGATACAAATGGAAATATCAGTTATAGATGATGTGAACTAAACAGTCATTCTGAGCCTTTCTTTAAATTGATATTTGCAAGTATTCTTTTTATTTTTTCTCCGCCACTGCTGGGATCAAACCCTGAGTCATATTCTCAGCCTGCAAGCCTTCCAACTTTAACAGTTGCTCTGACAACTTTAAAAGGCAAAGAACTAATTTTTGCTTTAACAAAGACGTGTTTATTGTGTTTACACTAAACCGGTCACATGGTCCTAAACGCTTTCTGAAGTAGGAGCTTGCTCCTTCCTTCAAGACTGAATTATGCAAATTCGCAAGATGATCCCTAGATGCTGATGAGCTCCAGCAGAGACTGAGAAGAAAATGTGGACATTAGGGAGCCTTGGAGAAAAGAGGCAGAGTGTGAAATGGACGCAAAAGAGGAATGGAGGCTGAGGTAGGACAGGCCACATGGTTAGGAAACCTGGTGAGCACACCAACAGGAAGGATCCCTTTGGCCTTTGCAGAGACTGCAAGCCATGTGCATCATGACAGGCATGTCCACAACTGAGTCATCTGGGACCAGAAAAGCCATTCTCCAGTTTGGCAGTTCCGTGACCTTCATTCCACAAGCCAGTCTTTCTGAGAACAAGGGTGGAAGAGGAAATATCTCTCCTGGGAGCCAGTCTGGGGGCTAAAGACTAAATAAGGGACATGCACGCAATGTCCCTATCACGGTAACTATCCAGAGTAACTTTTAACTCGTGTTTAAGTGTTTACACTAAATGATCAACATACAGCACACAGTAATAATAACAGCCTTATGGATGTGCCCCTCAACAATTGTGTTCCTCTGAATGAGAGGAGAAATACAAACTTGGCATTGCTTCATAGGCCTTTGTTCCTAAGTGGCTCTCATGGCATGAAGATTTATATATACAGGAGTGACACAGCAATGTCTAAGATAACTTCCACCCTGGAGCCCTGGATCTAAACTCAGGACAAGTATCTTGGCTGTATGACTATAGTAGAAGCCCTTGTATTTCAGCTGGCAAAGTGTCACTCACAGTTTTGGGAGCATCATTTTTATTTTTTCCTTCTTTCTCTATGAAAAGCAACACTGTTTGGTAATCAGTGTAGCATTGTGATTGACAAATCTTGATTCAGATTCTAGCTTGACCATTTGCTAATTCCGATGTTAAAAGAAGCCCGGGACCTCTTAATGTCCATGTGCCATCAGAAAAAATAAGTTGATACAGCCTCACAGGAGTGAGTGGAGATTAATAAACAAAAAAGGAACGAACCAACAACTTTAAGTTTCCTCTCAATTCTCAATTCTCCCTGATCTAATTTGAGTGATCAGAACATCATAGTTATTTGTATGGATCTCTCAACAGGTTCTGTGCTTCTTGAAAGCAAGAGGTGGAGTCTTTTATGCATGATTCTTCATTGATCACTTCCAAAACTTTTACTATACAACACGTTCATGAGTTGTTGGTGTATGCAAGAAGAAGAGAGGGGCCAGTTCATTCATGATGATTGAAGTACGCAGTTTGACTGGATCACTTATAAAACTCGTATGCGGAGATCAGCTGGTTCCAATGGGTCACAAACTATAGTCCTCCTACCTACAATCTGCATCCCCTGGGGTACATCATTTGTTGGAAATGAAAGCTCTCAGGCCTACGGTGGCCTGAGCAGCATCTCTGGAGACCCTGAGCTTCAAGGCTCCCCAGGTGACTCTGAGGTACTGTAATCCTGAGAACCCCTGGCTTAGAGCATTCATACCTACCATGATACAGACACTCAGCAAAGTGGAAGACCTTGGGGATACTTAGTCTAATGCCCAAAGCATCACTGGACTCGCTTAAATTGGGCACAAGTTAGTTTTCCATGAGTACTCAAATACTTTGATGAGAGCCTAGGGGACAGGACATGGTGTGACACATCACTTGGTTTTCTTTTGTTTCTCATTTACTTTCATGTCCCCTCTCAAATCTAGCGAAGATCACCAATACCATCCCCTGGGTGGTTGGTGTCTTGGAAAAGAAATAACACATGAGTTATATTAGCCATGCCAGCTAGCGTCATACACAGCACCCATTCAATTGCTAGGAGAAATTCCAAGTGTACAGTCATAGCCAAACCAACTGTGATGTGTCTTTAACCCAACTGCCCAGTGAACCAAATCTCAGCAGCCTCCGCTTGTGTTCAACTCAGGTAGATGATATTCTTAGCTATACAGCCGTGCGGTCCATATGCTTTCAGTTGTGAGCCTAGAAATACTTTCATATCATCTGCAGCTAGTTTCAAAATGAGCACCTATATAAGTCAATGGTGAGCAAATTAATGAAGATCAAATCAGCGAGCATGAATGCCAATTTTGTGCAGCCTGCTAAAATACAAATAATTTCTGGAGACTCAGTCTTTTATCTTTAAATGTAGAATATAAAAACACACTGCAAGTTGCTTTGAGAGGCAGCTGTATGTAGAGAATCGGGCCTTCTTCTGTGAGCTATCCATCATATTTGCTGGTTTCTATTAAGCTTTTCAAGAAAGAAAGCCTTTGCACTATGATTAGAATCAAAACCTGAGGGATGCATCGGTTCGGATGAAGAGCGTGCAACGGACATTCCAGGAAATGTGAATAACCCGCTTCGTCATCTCTCTGGCTTTTATTTGGAGATTGTGCATCTGAGAGAAACACTATAGGAAGAATGAGAACCCCGCTGCACAGCTGTTACTTGGCGTCTTCTAACATATTCTGGGACACACTTTATTCTTATATGAATTTTTATTCTTATGGTTCAGATATTATGCTCCCTGTGTTGCGAAAGTTAAATTTATGAAAACAGTAAACCTGTCCCTCAGAGTCAATATTAACAGAAGGACCTATGATGGTAAAGTACTGCCCCAGTAATACTTCAATTTTTCAGCTATAGCTAACTTGGTTACCAAAGCACCTGCATATACATACAATACATTTTAATGTTAATAATCACTATTAACTTACATACAAACAAAGATTATTCTTTTTGTTCAAGATACTAATATCAATGAGCTGAAGGCATTAAGTAACTTAACATCCCTGCCATAACTTGTATAAGGCTGAACATGGAAGCAGAATGGGATTCTAGCATTTTCTCAATCAACTACAGTTTTTAGAAATCCTAGAAAGTATTAGATTAAGCCTTTGTTCACTAACTTTTGTTTAGAGTCGTCCTTACTGTCTTTGCTCTGTCCTCATTGTATATCCCTTTTTGGAACCAGAACAATAAATGACTTATTTAAAGTTGTTCACACTGTGCACTATGTGAAACCACTCTCGAAAGATCCAGGATTATCCCACATTTTTTTAAACGTTTTTTTAATCATGATGATATAAAATGTTGGAGGGTAGCAACAGATGAGGACTGGGAAAGATGTTTGTTAAATAAAAAAGCAATAGGGCTGGAGAGATGGCTCAGGGATTAAGAGCACTGGCTGTTCTTCCAGAGGTCCGGAGTTCAATTCCCAGCAACCACATGGTGGCTCACAGCTGTCGATAGTGGGAACTGATGTCTTCTTCTGGCGTGTAGGCATACATACGGATGGAGCACTCAGACACACAAAACAAATAAATAAACCTTTAAGAGAAATAACAAATAAAAATAAGGAAGCAATGCATATTGGTTTCCCTTTGCATTGCAGACACCGGTGATACCATCTCGTTGCCTATTCAGTATTTAAACAGGATTTAGTGGAGTTATATATTGTTTGGCCATTGTATCCAAACACCTTTCCTGAAATCCTTTCTCCCCATCAGACTCCGCCCCCAACACACTGGCTACCCAGAAAGCAGAACCTTCGCATCCAGGATCAAATGCCCTCAGTCCTGCAGAGCATGATACCAAGAGGAAGAAAAAGAATACTGAAGAAGGAAACACTGTTTACAACTGTTCAGCTACAGTGACTGTGGATGGAGACCGTGAGTGCACACAGGTCACTAGTACAATAAAGAAGGACACCAGCCCAGCTGATATGCTTAGTAGTTCAAAGCTTGTGGCAAGTGGAAAGGGCTAGGAGTCAAGCTCCCTGGACTCTTGAAGTTGAGTAGCCGCTTGTGGTGATATTTCATTTGTATTTTAATAAATAAAGCTTGCCTGAAGATCGGAACTCTAAACAACCACACTAGTTAGCCATAGAGACTGGGCATTGGTGGTGCATGCCTTGGATCACAGCTCTAGAGAGAATTATAAGACAGGATGAGACAGGAATCTGCTCTCTTTAAGTCTGAAGACTTCATAGAGGTAAGAACAGCTCTCCAGTGGCTTGGCCTCTTTGCTTTTCTGATCTTCGGGTTGGGCCCCAAGATCTGTCTCTGAGTTTTCATGCTCCAGACACTAGGACTTTCCTTTCTACCCCGAGTGACACTGTCCACTTGTCCTGGTTTTTATGGGGAGAATGTGAGATACCTTACACTAAGTAAAAGTTGCTGTATAGCACAGTTATACGTTCCTAGACTTCTCAAGAACCAGATTTAAACGTAAACCACCAAGCATAGTCTCTCCCTCCCACATGTGACATGTGACAAGCTGTTGTTCTCAGATCACAAGCATCTTTGTGAGGTAATTTTCGTTTCGTTTGATCTAGACACAGAAGTCATGGTCTTGCTCAAGTTAGGCAAATAATCAACCAGTGAGCTATGTCCTCAGTCTCATCTTTCTCAGACATTTTAAATCCAAGTCTCAGTCTGTAAGGTCAATATACCAGTCGACCAAATATGCCTGAACTAACTCCCCAGAAGCAGACACCCTGGAAAACCTTTGTCCCAGGTGCCCCCTGAGCTCCTTGCCTCCTTCAAATTTGTGTTTCTGAAAGCATATGCGGAAGCGTGACACACAACTCATGTCCCAACTCTATCTCCTTTTCCGCCGTGACACTGATTACCTCCAAGTGTATTGTGAAACGTGTTAATTTTGTGTACTGTTGTCTTCCCCCAACAATTTGTAGGTTCTTTTTCTCACTAATAGGCTCAGGATGAGGCCCAGCATCCACTTGGGACTTGAAAAAAACATTTGAAGAAGCAATGACTGAATCCTCAGGTCAGGTCACATGTGCTATATGTTCCCTGGACCACAGGCACATGACGTTCAGTAAATACACACTGGCTAAAAAAGTATTTGTAGATAGTCCTCAAAAAACATACACCTCATATGAAGGACCAAGTTGCTGTGCAAATAATACGATCCATCCCTGTTGTCGTTCTGGGGGCCTCTGACATTTGGAAGGAGAGCAGAAACACGAATGGCTCTTTTGCTCTGACGTTATCCATTTTTAAATTCCTGTAGTTCCAAAAGCCAACTGTGTAATTCTCTTCTTAATCCCTTCTGTGTTCTGCTAACCCTTACAATTCATTCCAGAATAAAACAGCTATTTGATTCAAGATATGCCACAGCAAGCTATGTGAGTTGTGCATATGTGTGTTAAACATGGTGAAAATTGGCGAGAATTGGTTCATTTGAACTTTTGGGTATTAGCAGGTCAAAATATTGTGTGTGTGTGTGTGTGTGTGTGTGTGTGTGTGTGTGTTATGAAACAAATGCTTTATTTGGTGGGATAGTAAGCTACGTTTGCTATCATTTGTGACATTCTAGTCAGGGAAACAACATGTACATGTATGCAAAGCAGTCCTGGGTGCTGACTTTCCCATCAGCCTGTGGTTCAAAAACTCCCTTCATCTTTCAGAGTTTGCTCAGCGTGGGGCCCAGGCAAGGACAGCAGGCCCTCCATCCATTCCCTTAGAGAAGTCAAAACTTTTAAAACTTGCGTTAAGTGCAGATAAATTGCTACAAGTTTTCAGAAAAGCACTTAAATGAAATTCCTTTTAAAATATTCATACATTTAATACAATATTAATTATACTTTAAATACACATGTAGAAGGATGTTTGTGACAATGCTTCTCATAATGAAAAAAATTACAAACAAGCTAAATACCCACCAATAAGAGACTATGTAAATTGGTTACGTTCTTCCTATTCTGGGTAACATGAAATACTTAGTCATCTAAAATGTTTGTTTTCAAAGACAGAAAGCTAGATACGCATTATAAGCCATACTTTTAAAATAAATGTCAAGCATATTTATAAAAAAAAAATCTAAATTGAATTTGCAAGTGTGTTACTGATAATTGCCCCTGCTTGGATTTAAGCATTATTTAATGAATGAGTCCTAATATTTTAAGACGGTTATCAATGTCTACTGTGTTCTTAATTGATATACAAAAACAGACTAAACATTTCTATAAGAAGTAATTTTCAAGTAGGGAAATACATTTAGTAACAAATATAATAAATTTGATACACTCACAAGAAAAATATCACTTAATGAACTCTCATTTTAGACAGGCAATATACTGAACACATTAATTTTTTCTATGAAGTGGACATGAGGAAACTATGAAGTAACTATGTCAATATCATATAAACAGTAAGGAATAGAGGGAGATTTAGTCCAGTAATTTCTATCTTTGGGGCTTCTGCATTTCAACATGAAGACAGTTGAATTGGATCCACCATGAATGAACCATGATTTCGTTTTTGTCGAAGAATTGCTTCAGGTAGTATAGCCAAGGGATTCTTAAACTTTGTCCACTGGGACAGCCTTTGCCCAAGAAACTCTGAGGTATATCACTATACATAATAGGGATACAACCTGAACATTCACTCATAATAAATAATAAAGAAATGCACTTTAAAATGTGAGATATATAATCTTAAATATGAAATAATTTTTGTATACTAATGAGATAGGCATACTTACTTTGCTTTTACATAAAGAGCTAAAACTTGGATGAATATTTGGTAATGCAGGACATACAACATCTTCAATATTTTCAGAGACGGATAATTTAGTTTTATGATCATCAACGCAGAGAATGCCACTTCTCAGAAACACATAAAAATGACAGAGGTCATTTTAGGGCCATTTCAGAAATTGTATAATTTCTGCCTTAAGTCCAAATTAAAATTCATTTTAGCATTTTTTGACTTGTCAGCCACTCGAACAGTAATTTTTTAAATCAGATATTCTAACACAATACAATCTGAAGAGGCACTAATTTGAGACTTATATACTGAGGAATGGTGGTAGTGAAATATTAAATAGAATTAAATCATTAGGCGTCTATGAAAGCAGAAATCTTTGTGTACGTAGCACAGGTGCTGCAAATGACAGCACGCAGTAGTCCTGAATAGGAGCCTAGGTGCCTGAGCCCTTGGTAAGCTGGGGGGTGGTGGGATGTGCCAACAATGGAAGTGCCCATGCTAAATACACAAGAACCAAGAACCAGGCCTGAAATGCTGTCACACCGTGCACAGAATGGGACCATGCTTCTGGGAACACCATGGATTTATCATGCACCATTTTGAATGAATATTAATATTAAGTTGGTACATTCAGAAATCTTTTACCATTTCCAAAATTTCCACAGCCCCCACATTCAGTTACCTGACCTGATACAGAGTGGTGCCCCACAGTTTAGGAGACTATGGTTGGCACTTCTAGTGGTCATTTATGAAAATTACTGAATTTATTTCTTATTATTTAGATAGTTACTGAATTTTGTGCGTATGTGTGATGCTAGGAATCAAACCCAGGGTCTTGCACATGCTAGGCTGTTACTATCTTTTGATTATTGATGTTATGTCCTTTGTCTCTCTCCAAGGTATTTCAGGTTATAGCTAGTAAACTAAATGCCCACAATGTAAACGCTGACCAAAATTGAGGGCATGTGCCTTCTTAATCAATATGCTTAGTCAATGTATAGTTATAAAATATAAAATCTGTCTTAAAAATTCTTTACAAGACTTTTTAGACAAAGTGTAATGAAAATATAAACCAAAAAATTAGAATTGTCTTCCTAAAGAAGGAAGAAACTTAGATTCATAGGCCTGTGAGAAAAACGTGGCACCTCTGCCCCTGCATGACAACTGGGAGAGGCCTTGGCAGCTCTTCCCAAAGTCCAGGTAGAACACTGAGCTCACTGATTAACTCAAACAATCTGCTTTTATACAAACTCACCTCAGATGCAACCAGATGTGAAGACTTTGGAACTGCTGAGCCAAGGAGGCTAATCAAGCTGAGCTTAGTTATGTACGTGTGGATCACCTCAGACACTGGGGGTTCATGTTATCTGGAAGTTACTTCTAGAGCCAAAGGATTTTCTTGGGGGAAACTCTAGAATATGCAAAGCAAAAAGAGTTTCAAAAACTGTGTTTGACATAGCATAAAGCAAAAAAAAAAAAAAACAACAATTTTAGCTCAGTTTCTAAGACAGAATCATTTCTAGAAAAGCAATTCACATGAGAGTCAGGTGAACTGGCAGCTCACTCACGAGAACATCACTTTCAGTCTGGTACTCCAGGTCCGGAAGTGATAGAAAACTAGTGCAGGAGGCACCAAAGCATCTCACTAGACTGCTTTCCGGAAGCTGTCTGCTTAGAACTTGTGTTGAACATTTTTTAAAATTTTATATATATATACATATATGTGTGTGCTTATATACATATATATGTATAATCTATACATGTTTATATGTATTATCTATATAAGATATATATATATCCTGCTCTTCAATCTACCATTTTGTCAAAAGATAGCATTCTTTATTTAAGGAATCATGTTCCTAAGTGTCTTCCTCTGAGGCACCCTTGTATCAGCTACCAAGGCAAGCAGGTGTCTGGGACGACTTCCTTTGCCCACGGAAACACGACAACTATTGAAGCAGCTCAAAGCATGATCACATCAAGGACAGAAAGATTACTTCTGGAATTCCTTCTGAACTGAGTTGGTTCACTTTAGGGGAATGCCCTGCAAGCTGGCTTTAAGCTTTTTGAAAACAGAGGAAGATATAAGCCTTTTGAGCATGAACAAAATAGAAAACCATAAAATCAAAATCAGCAGGCAATGCCTTGAACAGAATCCACAGTCAAGTATATAAAGTCTGTGCAATTTTTGATACTCATTAGTTTCATACTCTTACTGTAAGCTCCACAGTCCAGATTAAAAACATTGAACCCGTTTAACACAGGAATAGAATTCCATTGTTTTCCTTTCAGAGTTAACAATTCCATATTCAAGAAAAGGAAAATCATATATGTGAATATTATTTTAAATGTTTTTTTTTAATTTCCTAAAAATGTCCCCAAAAGAATCTTAAAAATTTAGATAATTTGAAGATGCAGAAATTACCCCAAGCATAAAAGGCCTTTCTGATGTCCAATCCTTAAGTTTATACTCACAGATGTCTAAACTCGGGCAGAATACACTCTTCCCAGAGGGTCACTTGGCCTTTTTTGATCACATATCAACTCTTCCCAAGCCCTTTAGTCCAAGACAATGTGGCAGTACATAATGATTTGGTATAGCCTACCAAAATTAGTCTTTCAATGTTTATTACTGCATACGTTTAGAATAAAAAAACAGTAAACTAAGAAGCTAGCTACATGCATTTCCGTTTTTATTATTTCCCATAGTGAGTGTTCTTATTTATTTAGTCAAAATTTGTCCAGAACGTTTGTTTTTAAAATCAAGAGGGGATCTCTATGACTAAATAAAGCCAAACAAGTAAGCTACTAGTTACTATGATAACACGTTTCCTTCAGTCCAATTCTTTACCAACCTCTTTTCCTTGTTCAACCATTAAGGCTAAGGCCCCTCTAGCTGATGCAGAGGGAAAGAGGGAGGTGAGAGACTGGTAAGTAAAGGTAGAGACAGAGGGATGGCTTTTCAGTCCACCTTCTGATACAGCTCCTAGGGAACCATGATCCCACAAGTCACCTAAGTTCACGGCCATATGATAAGGAGAATTAATGAGTAAATGAATCTGTGTGCAGCCCAACTAAGGCAAATACTGTTATCATTGTGGTATTTCTTGCTAATTTGAATGAGATATGAAAATCTAAATATAGCTAGATTAAATAAAGTAGCGAAAAGTATCTAAGCGCTAAGACTGCATGCCACTAGTCAACCGGATTCTCAGTGCCTCCCCAAGGGGAAAGCTGCACTCATAAAGCTCTCTCAGGACACTCCTCCATTTACATCTGTCCTGACCCCTCCCTTCATAACTAGCCTCTTTTTCCTTGTGTTTTACTTTCTTCTTGATGGTTTGGTGGGTTGCGGGGGGGAGGAGGGGATGAAGGCTATTTATTGGTTTGTTTTAGTTTTGGACAAGCAATTGTTTCCATTCCATATGCATCTTGGACAATCATGGCGCTCTGTCCATCAAAATATTCTATTCATTCCCTGTCCATCCATCTTTACCTGACTCGGGTATAGGACTACCTTCCCGGACAGTTTATTCTGGCTCTGAAGCACGAAGCTTTCCTTGGTATGACAAGATGCAGGAGCTAAGTGCTCTGCCTACCAGGGGATTATGAGAAGACTTTCCTTTAGATCTGTTACATGGATTCCAATGGTTCTACTGCTCCGAAACTCTCTGAATGCTATTTGTCTTCTTCCTTATGACCATCTTATATCTTTCCAATAACATGCTTACTTACATATGTGTTTTTGTTCATGTATATTAAGTTAGCCAGTGCTCACTTCTTAACCCCAGGACACTAAAAGATACAGGGACCCTAATAACATAGATGGAAGGAAAATTACATCAAATAAATCTTACTCCCTTGCTATACTAAAAGGGATGTCAAAATCCCAGTGCGGCTCACTAAAATTCATCTTAATTTTAAGTGTTTTGGAAATGATGATTTTAGCACCCAACAACCATTCCATATGCAAAGTATTAATCAATGTGATAAAATTAGAATAATAGCTGCAGTGTGGGGAACGTCATATGACTTAAAATCCCTATTTCCTTGCTTAGGAAAGGAAGAAATTATAAAAAAAGATCTGCAAAAAGGCCCCCTCCTCATGACGGCTCCTGAGTTTTAAGTTTATATGGACAGAATCATATACCAACTACTAGTTTTCCCCTACTGTCGAGGAGGTTGCTAAGGAACCCACGATAAGTTAGTATGAGACCCACCCAGGATCAGTCTAGGCAGTAGTGTGACATTCTCCCACAGCTTTGTAAAAATCTTTTTGTGATGGAAATAAGGGCCACTTTCTGTGCTCGCATTTTCCCCCTTCCGTTCTTTTTCTGTGAGTTAGAAAAAAGCGTAAGTTATAATTAGAATCAAGAAAATACTGCAAGAATAAATACAATGTATCCTGTTTTTATAAAAGGTCATTCTTTCAAGCTATCAAAGCCATTTAAACAAATACCTAATTGACGGTCACAGCCTCCTCTGTAGGAGTGAAACACTCTGCCCAGTTTACAGATGAAGAAATCAAAAGAGTCAAGCGAATTTCAACTGGCCATTTTAGATCCCTGAGCAAGAAACTCCCAACATAACCCTTTAAAGCAGAGTGTGTCACAGTGCCAAATTAGCTCTGTTAGTTGGGCATTATTTTAATCTTGACCCAGAAATGTGTGCAATACATTTATAATGCAAACAGAAGGAAAGACATATTCAAATAGCAAAGAGTCAATCCTAAAGCAAATAGCTATTACACTGGATTTTAGAGCAAGTTCTTCCGTGACTCCATGAAAACCCCATCTAAGTGCGACAAGTCTAATTTATGGCACAATTACAGAACGCTGGAATAGAGTCTCCCCTTAAGACCAAGGTGTACATACTAATAGACCCGCACTGATCATAGCAGTGAGGCTCATAGCAGCATGTCACTGATTTAAACCAGAATCCTACTTCCCGGCCACACCACGAACAGCGGTCCAGAGCGAGAAAGAACACTTAAGTGTCTTTTGTTTAGGGCGCAGTGTCAGATTGACATGTAATCATTGGTTTTCTTTTTCATTAAAGAAATAAAATAACAATTCTTGAACCCTTGCCAGGAACTGTGCAATCCCCTCCAACAAGCCCATCACCCCAGAATTTCCAGAACCCATTCCGTCATTTTGAAAAACCTAAAAAGCCCCAGAGAACATGGAGCAGTGAAGGAACTGAGCGCCTTCCTTGACTTCTTCATCAGGATAACCTGTATTTAATTTTCTGCTGACTTCTTTTCCAGAACGAGCGAATTTCTTCAAGGAGATTGTCGTTTGTCATTAACGACGAGAAATTTGTATGTCACAGCAAAGTAAAGACCAAACCTGGGAAGACCCCGGGTGGAATATTTCTAACCATGAGTAGACTTGGGAACCACAGCCAAGGAGACACTATAGCCGTGGGTCATCAGAGGAGGAGAGGAAGAAGAAGCACGAGAGGCCATGCCTTGAAGGCGTGAGACAGAGAATTAAAAGAATTAACATCTTGTCAGCAGCCACCTTTCACTAGGCTAATCAAGTCCCTTGGTCACATCTGAGACAGTATTTGGCTGTTCCATTTAGTGACGTTCATCCTCATCCACCTCAGCAAAGCCCTGAGCAACCAACCTGATACACCAGACATTTATTTATATGTTCACCATTTGTCTTCCTCTGCTAGAATGCAAACTACTCAAGAGCAAGAGGACAGGATTGCTAGTCTGACCCTGACAGAGAGACTCCCTTTCCCTTCCCAGCTGAGCCAATCAGGAAAGGGGAAATGTGGTCAGAAGAAGCCAACTAATGGCATTTCCTTCTTCCTGGTAAGGTGCTTAGAGACTATGTCCTCTGGTCACACCAAAAGAACATGGCTTCTCTCCTACTCTTGGTGTCTTAAGTCAGCTCATCTCCTTACCACAGGCAGAAAATTCTAGAAAATGGTAGACCTTACCAAGAGAAGAGGAAACGTGTAGAACAAAACACACTTCTGGAGGAAAAACCTCGGAAAAGGAGGCAAGGCAGCTGAGTGCCTCTCTGGGCAATGAATGTGTTATTTGTGTGCCACTCTGGAAACTTCTTAGCAACCCGAACTTTTACTCTACTACAGACCCACTGAGCCCGAATCAGCATTCTCATAAGGTCCTTAATTAGTCCATACTCATTTTAAAGTTTCCACCTTTAACCAAGGCAGGCTGGTTTAAACAAGAGATACTCTTACACAAGACCTGGGTTCAGTTCCTAGCACCTACATGGCACAACTATCTGTAATTCCAGTTCCAAGGGATCTAACATTCTCATACAGGCAAACATGCAGGCACTAGCTTTTAATCCTGGAACTGGGGAGATAGAGGTAGGCAGATTTCTGTAAGTTTGAGGCCAGGCTGGTCTACACAGTGAGTTCTAGCCTGGCCAGTACTGTATAGTAGAGGAAAAAGGAGGAAGAAGAAGAAAAAAGAAGAGGGAGGAGGAGGAAGAAATGATGTGGGAGTGTCATATATCAATCTGTTGATTTCATTGGTTAAGGAATAAAGAAACTGCCTAGGCCCCTTGATAGGCCAACCCTTAGGTGGGTGGAGTAAACAGAACAGAAGGCTGGGAGAAAGAAGCTGAGTCAGTGAGTCGCCATGATTGTCCCACTCCAGACAGACGCAGGTTAAGATCTTTCCTGGTAAACCAGCTCGTGGGCTACAAAGATTAATAGAAATGGGTTAGATTAATATGTAAGAGCTAGCCAATAAGAGGCTGGAACTAATGGGGCCAGGCAGTGTTTAAAAGAATACAGTTTCCGTGTAATTATTTCGGGTATAAAGCTAGCCGTGCAGGTGGCCGGGTGCTGGGGATGCAGCTCCAACGCTCTTAGTTCAACAGAGTGGCACCCGACATGATGGACTAAATCCACTTAAAAACCTGAGAAGGCTTAAAAATAAGGGAGAGAGAATTTAACACAGATTTTTGCTGTTTGTTGGTGGCGTGCTGTAAAGAGATTTCCTGATTCGGCAACAGCAGCAGAAAAAACGCTGTGTCATTTTAAAGCGCAGCTTTTTGGGGCTGTGCTGCCATTGTGAACTCTGGCTTTAAAGCATTTCAATGGATTTTATGGGACTGGATGTTTGTGTTCCCGCTT
Source organism: Microtus ochrogaster (assembly GCF_000317375.1). Lineage (NCBI taxonomy): Eukaryota > Metazoa > Chordata > Mammalia > Rodentia > Cricetidae > Microtus > Microtus ochrogaster. The sequence continues at coordinate 59,322,702 of NC_022011.1, read as the reverse complement.
GGGATCGAAAGGAGAGTGCTCTGAGACCGTGCTGATGGCTCAGCGCTCCAGCCTGCACCTGGGCAGAAGGTAGAATCAGGCTTAGGCAGGCGGAAGAGCATGGTGGATTCCTGCCGACAGAGACGTGTTTTCAGACTGTGCAGTGCTCTGTGTGTCAGATTTTGCTGTAACTTGGATGAAAAGAGTTTCTGTGCTGCAAGCTCAGTCTCAGAGTTAAACTGCTGACTGCGGCACCAATGTGGACTTGCTGTGTGCCTGGAATTGTGCTCAGCTCAGGGGCACCAAATGGATCTGAGGCAGGAGTGGCTGCTCCTTGCTGAACTGTGCTGACCTCAGGCAGGAACTGCTGTAATTACCATAATAACAGCGCAGTGAAGGTTTAGACTTGGCAGTAAACAGGCAGTACCGTATTACCTGTACATGGTGCCATTTAAGTTTTTAAGAACTGCTTAACATTTTAAGAAATGCTCCTGGATAGTAAAAAAAAAAAAAAAATTACAGATTCACAATAAAACAGATTCAGACATAAAAGACCACACTGTTGGATGAATGTATGTAGGCTTGAGAGAGAGAAGAAAAAAATATAGAGAGAATAAAATTAATGGTTTTTATAAAAAAAAAAGGTAAAGTCTTTAAAGAGACAGAGTACACATAGTTAAGAGATTAAAAGAAATAAAGAAAAATAAGCCACGTAAAAATGGAAAATTCACAGAGTCTGGATTATGTACATTATGTTTTCTTTAAAATTTTTGACTGTGAAGGAGCTAAGTACAGAGAGACATTTCATTACATGGGCTGCCAAGCTAAACCAGAATGGATATAAGGGTATTATGATTTCAAAATTTGGGTCTAAGGATATGATGCTTTGGAGAGGGTCTTCTTTTGTTTTCACAGAGGACCAGACCCTGTGGATTTCTTCTATCCCAATTTGGTATGATAGACCTGCCAAAAAGTTGCTGTGAACATCTTCAAAAAATTACTTCACTCAACTGCCAACTGAGATGACCCTGGCACACAGGTTATACCATGAAAGACCTAATTAACGACGCCCCCATTCAGAATAAGAAGGGGAAGAAGAGGAAGAAGAAGTTGCATTTGAACACATGTAAAATAAACTTTGTCAGTCCCCCTGGGAAGGGAAAACAGACAAGACCTTCTAAGAAAATTAGGAGGTGGGGAGAGGGAAGGGTGGAGGAGAGAAGGGGGTGGAAGGGAAGAACATGAGGGAATGGGATGCTCATGAAGGGGGAAGGACAGTGGGGGAGAGAAAGGAAAGGGATCTCCTGATTGAGGGAGCCATTAAAGGGCTATTGAGAAACATAGTGCTAGAGAATTCCCAGGAATCCTCAAGGATGACTCTAAGACTCTAAGTAACAATGGAGAGGACACATAAAACGGCCTCCCCCTGTAATCAGATTGATGACTACCTTAATTGTCACCTTAGAATCTTCTGATGGAAGCAGATACAGAGATCCACAGCGAAGCACTGTGCCCAGTTACCTGAGACCAGTCCAAGGGAAGGAGGAGCGATAATATGGGCAAATGGATCAAGACCATGATGGTGATACCCACAGAAACAGCTGACCTGAGCTAGTGAGAGCTCACTGACTCTGGACTAGGCCCACTGAATGTGGGGGACAGTTGTGAGGCTTGGGCAGTCTGTGGGACCAGTGGCAGTGAAACCAGAATGTGTCTCTAGTGCTTGAACTGGCATCTAGGAGCACATTCTCTTTGGAGATACCTTGCTCAGCCTAGATGTAGTGAGGAGGGCCTTGGTCCTGCCCCAAAGTGAAGTGCCAGACTTTGTTGACTCCCTATGGGAAGCCTTACCTTCTCTGAGAAGTGGATGTAGAGGTAGGCTGGGGGAGGTAGAGAAAGTGGGAGGAGAAGAGGGAGTAGGAATGGGGATAGTTATGTAAAATGAGAAAAGACCATATTATAAAAAAAAAACTCTTAATAAAAAAGAAAAAGAAAAAAGAAATCTTTGCACGTACAGCAATGGGTATCAGTAGGTCATCGTCACAGTCAAATCCCTCTGCCTTCTTTTCCTCATTAGGGACCAGTAATATGAAGACACGGTGCAGCCTAACAACTCTTATCTCCCAAAAAAGGATGAAAGTAAAGACTTAAAAGCACAAGTTTGTTTGCTTATTTTGTTTTTTTAATTGCTAAAGGCAGTAAGAGCTTGGAGAAGGAGAGCAAGAAGATACATCGTTACCTACACACTGAATTTGTGTCCTTTCTTCTGCTATAGAAAGAAAATAATAGGTCAGTTGTATAGGGTATTGTTAAACTCCTAAAGTATGGTGTGGTTGTTTTTAAAGTTCACTCTTATTGCATAGACAACTGATAAATCAGCAGCTGCCTCAAGCTTCAGGACGTTAGCACATGGCCACTGCTCGATCACAGAAAATATTACAAATACATTTATTCTATCATGATGGTCAAAAATACCCTAAATATAATCACAGAGCCTATATCCAGTAGCTGATGAAAACCGAGGCAGAGACTCATAGCCAAGCTCCACTGGGCCAAGCTCTGGAAGTCCTCCTAAAGAAAGGGAGGAAGGATTGCAGAAGCCAGAAGAGGTCAAGGTCATGATGGAGGAACTCACAGAGACAACTGACCAGTAGATGGGAGTTGGGCATGGGGAGGGAACAGAGGAGGAGGGGAGGAAGGGGAAACTGTGGTCAGTATGTAAAATAAAGGGAAAAAATTAAGTAATGAAAAAAGAATTTAAAAAAATGTAGCAGCAATGCCTATTAACGAAACACACAAAAAATTAATATGTAAATATTTTACAGACAAGTGTCTTTGAGATAGAGTGCAGAGTTGAGAAGAAAAAATTTAATAACTAACTACTGTATTTTAAAAAAATAAGCACAGATGTGTTTAGACTTGGAATGCAAGAGAGAGAGAGAGAGAGAGTGTGTGTTACATCCTTTCTTAATTTTGAAAATTCAAAACTAACATCTATCCCACTCTATCTATAACTAGCAACTTAGGTAAAATAGAAATAAAATTTGCCTTCAATAAAATAAGCAGTTACCCTTTTTTAAAAAAAATGGAGACAGTAGTTAGTGAGTCATTCTGTCTAGTTAGATGAAATAATAAATCTGCAGTAGTCATTTGTTCAAACTCATTAAACAGCATGCACATATTTCAAAGATTGTGGGGCTCTTCCTTGGAGCTCTTTTTTCATCTTTGAAAGAAAACAGGGCTGCCGCTTTCCTTTTTCCCATACTCTATGCTATTTACCACCCGTCCTGGTGTGGACTTTGCAGATACAGAGAAAGCCTGCCAAGGTTTCAGTGTCTTTCCTTTAAGTCTGCTCTGGTATGCCTGTAAAAACGCATAAAGACTACTTCTTGGAAAATTGATAATGTCCCCCGTTCGGTATTTGTGTATTAAGGACTGTCAGTTCCATTTAGTGTACCCATTCACCGGTCTCACTGTTAATCTGCATGCAACTGATTGCTGAGCAGCAGAGTGGTCAGAAGTCAGAGTTGACATAACAATTCCTTTCTACAAACAGCAGTCAAAGACGTTATGCGCCCAAATTTCAAAGCAAGTTTCTGCATTTGCAAGTTTTAAGTCACAGTTGGCAGTTTTTCCAAACACAGTGGTCAGGAACTGGAAAAAATAAACATGTGTTTCCAGGATTCTCTTTTCACATGCCACACAAAGCGGAATGTTACCGAGATGATTTCACTCCTGAGAAGTGCTTCTCAATGAAGAAAGCTAAGGTACATGTTACGAAATAATGCTAAGAAGTGAAATGAAAATTGCTTACATGGTATAAACGAAAGTTTAAACTTCCCCAAAGGGATTTCTTGAAAAATCTGATTTACCTATTAATTCAGTGATAGCATGCATTCTAAATCTCATCCTTCGCAGATCTTCACACTGTGTCTTCTAGGTACGTTCAACAAGACAGAAAACGGAGGCTTCCATCTACATCCGATTCTTAAGCAGTAAAGACTGGTACTTTCCTACTGGGCTCAGAGAAGAACTGAGGTAAATTTATGGCTTTCCCCAGGTTGCCTCCTTCTAGGTGAATGGAAACTCACAGGTGTGGCTCTTATTCAAGAGAGGAAACAGTCAATCACAGCGTAGGATTTCGGCAGTTCATAAAGCCGCCAGACCCCAAGTAACTAATCAGCCAGGTGGCTTAAAGCCTCAGCGCAAACCGCCCACCCTGGAGTAAAGCACTGCTCCCATTAAAATGTAAATCTCATATGTTGGAGGAATAACAATGCCAGCCATCAGCTCAGTAGGATGGACTTATTTCTTAGTTTCCTAACAATGACCAGGACCCACAGAGACTAGGGTCCAGGGCAGAAAGTGACAGTGGACACTAAGGGCGGAAAGTACTCAGTGTAGAGCCTTTGGGACATTATACACACTAGTTGAGATCTTGGACTGCTAAGGATAGTCATAGGACCCTGGCACCTGAATGACAAAGATGGGGCAAAGAATGGTAAGAAATAATCAATCCAGGCAGGATGGGCACCATTGGACATCTTCAGGGAAAAGGATACTTGTACTGAAGATTTCAAAAACACAAGAGGAAAAGGTCTGTCCCATGGCATGTACTTGCTCTTTACCCAGAGTCAAAAAAGCATGTGCACAGGAGAGCCCAGATAGATATGTTTATAGCAGGTATTGTCTTAATTTCAAAATGTGGAAACAACTAAACCAAGGGAATAAATCTAGACAGAGGAAGAATATTTATCATTAAATACACATAAGCTATGAAACCATGAAGAGCCATGAAGAAAATTTAAATGCATATTCCTAACCAAAAAAGCCACATGACAAAGCTAGCTACTGCATAATTCCAAGCATAGGACATTCTAAAAAGGCAAGTGTCAACCCAAAAGAGAATGAAAAGACAGAGTTAAGAGGTGAGGTATGAGGGGAGTGGATAGTAGGAACACAAGAGTTCTTAGGTGGTGAGACTAAGCAATACACTCCAATGAAAAATACAGGTCATGGTATACTTGGCAGGCCATAGGATGTGTACCAGCAGCCAGAAGGAATCCTAAAATAATAAGTAGAAATGAGAGCACAATAAGGTGTCAATGTAGATACATACATGAGAGCAAATGAATTATTCAGCCTTTTGGAATGGATAATAAGGAAATCTGTGAGTGCAGAAGGAAGAGGATCTAAAGGAACTTTCTGCACTTGTATTAATTTTGCTACAAAAAAAGAGGGGGAAGTGGTGCGGGAGAATTGTCTGTATTCTGTCAATCATGTTTTTAAATAAACACTGATTGGCCAGGCAAAAAGTATAGGCGGGTCAACCAGAAAGGAAGTAGAGGTGGGGTGATGAGAACAGAAGAATGCTGGGAAGGAGGAAGCCCATTCCTCCAAAGCCCTGCCCAGATCACTGAAGAAGCAGGATGTAACCCACCCCGCTGAAAAAGGTGCCGAGCCGTGTGGCTAACATAGGTAATAATGGGCTAATATAAGTTACAGGAGCCTGAGCAAATGGGCCAATCAGTTTATCATTAATACAATTAATGTGTAATTTCTTTGGGGCTTACTGGCTGTGGGAATTGGGCAGGGCAGAAACACCAATGAGCAGGCCCTCATGTTACAAATATGTACCTGGCTGAGTCCCCTCTATCTAGCACCAGGATTGAAGGGGATTGGTATGTCATTGGTCAATTGGCAGGCACAACACTGGGGCACAATTTGTTCAATAACTTGACTGCCATTCTGAATTAACTTTGGCCTGATGCAGTAGGTCCTACATTCTGCGCATTCCCAAATGTGAAGACTGGTGAATCATTTTGAGTATGTCATGCCCTAGGTTCCTTGACAGGATGACCTGCCCATTGGCTGTTTTCCACCAGTCTTCTAGGGGTTGAGCCATAAGCAAGGTGTGGCTCCATGCCAGGTCTTCAGGCATGTAATTGGGAACCAAGGGTAAGTTTCTTGCCCCTGGGTCTATTAAGACTGCTGTAACCCTGGGGGCCATCACTATCTCTTTGGCAGTTCTATCAACCAGGTTTTTTCCCTTCTGTATGAGTCCTGAGCCTCTCTGATGTCCAGGGCAGTGAATAATAGCCAACTCTGAGGGTTCCCAAAGGGCCTGTAGGAAATCAAGGATCTCCTGTTTATTCTTGACTGTGCTTCCTTCAGCTGTTAGGAGGCCTCTCTCCTTATAGATTTCCCCATGAACATGAGCAGTGGCAAAGGCATACTGCTGTCTGTGTAGATGTTTCGTCTGTTTTCTTTTCCCAGACTTAGGGCTCTAGTGAGAGCTATCAACTTTGCCCTTTGTGCAGACGTTCCCATTGGTAGGGCTCTGCCTATACAACTTCTGTAGTCGTTGTGACGGCTGCCCCCACGTACCTTTGCTCATTTAGCACGTAACTGCTTACATCTGTGAACCAGGTGTCCTCCACAGCCAGCAGTAGGATATCCTTCAGGTCCAGTCTGATGCAATGCGCTTGTGCCCATATTCCAGAACAATCATGCAACAGAGGATAGCGGTTGGGGTCAGGTAGCAATGTGGCTGGGTTAAGAGTTTGGGGGACTTGGAATATAATCCGAGCTGGATTCAGGAGTAAAGCCTGATAGTGGGTCATGTGGACATTGCTCAGCTACCGGTCTGGTGGCTGCTTAAGAATCCCCTCTAATGTGTGTGGGGGTGGGGGGCATAGTCAGATTCTGTCCCAGAGTTAGCTTGTCTGCATCTTTTACCAGCAGGACTACAACTGCTATAATGCAGAGAAAGGGAGGCCAGCACCCTGCCACAGGGTCTAACTTTTTGGATAGGTAAGCCACTGGGTGCTTCCACGGTCCCACTGCCCAAATAAGCACCCCTTTTGCTATTTCCTTGTGCTCATCCACGAACAGATAGAAGGGCTTATTTGCATCTGGGAGTCTGAGGGCTGGAACCTCCAGGAGTTTCTGTTCTAGAGTGTCAAATGTTTTCTGCCTTTCCTCAGTCCAAGTGAAGTCACCCTTGGTGGCTTTATACAGAGGTTTAGCTATTTTGGCAAACCCAGGGATCCAGAGGCGACAGAACCCAGCAGTCCCCCAAAACTCCCTTACTTGTTTGGCAGAAGTGGGAGTTGGGATTTTTAGTACTGTCTCCTTGCTGGCCTCGGAAAGCCATCATTGGCTTTCTTTAAGGGTGTGTCCCAGGTACATTACCTGCTGTTGACAGATCTGAGCCTTCTTTGCAGAGGTCTGGTATCCCATGTCCCCAAGGGAACAGAGTAGATGCAGTGGTTCCCTTCAGGCACCTTTCCTGATCCTCTTGCAATTAATAGGTCATCCGCGTACTGTAACAGACTTACTTCTGGGTTCTGGCATTGGTACTCACCCAGGTCTTTATGTAGTGCCTCATCAAAGATGTTAGGAGAGTTCTTAAATCATCGAGGCAAATGGGTCCAGGTTAGCTGCCCACTGATAGCTGATCCCTATCTCTGGGTCATGCCATTCAAAGGCAAACAGGTCTGACTCTTAGGGGCCAGTGACAGGTTAAAGAATTTATCTTTTAAATACAGGACAGTGTACCATTGCCAATTGCAGGGTACTCAACAGTGTATAAGGATTGGGAACAGTGGGATGTATGTCCATAACCCTCTTGTTCACTTCCCTTAAGTCCTGTATGGGGCGGAGGGGGGGTAGTCATTGGTGAAAGGCTTTTTAACTCATAACAGGGGCATAATGTGGGATTCCCCTCTGTATGCTGTGATTACCATTGATTAATAAAGAAACTGCCTTGGGCCTGTGCAGGGCAGAATAGAGGTAGGTGGGAAAAACTAAACTGAATGCTGGGAGAAAGAAGGTGGAGTCAGAAAGATGTCATGAAGCCACTACCAGGAACAGACAAGACAGAACCTTACCAGTAAGCCACAGCCACATGGTGATACACAGATTAATAGAAATTGGTTAAATTAGGATATAAGAGCAGCCAATAAGCTGGAGCTAATAGGCCAAGCAGTGATTCAGTTAATACAATTTCTATGTGGTTATTTCAGGAGTCTGGGTGACTGGGAAATGAACAAGCAGCTCCCTACAACAGGGCAGGGGATATGAAGACAGTAAGGATAGGAATTTGCTCTGTAGGCAGCTGACTGTAGACCCTACAGTTGACTGTAGACCCTGCTACAATAAAGAATGATACTCCATACAACCCTGGGCTACTGCTGGAGGGTGCTGCAATCAGCTTGCCATCACATTCACTGAGGACGAGGGCAAAAAGGCTGATTGGACTGCCAGTAAGACCTGGAGCCTATGGCTCTACTGCACTGGCTATGACCCAGTACTGACATTCACTATCCACAAACCCCAGTCACCCACCATTAAGCTTTCAATAGGACCCAACAGGGTCATTAATCTACCTCAGGACCCTAATCCGTCAACCCGAGTTCCATCCAGGGGATGACTCCACAACCACCTCAGACAAATGTCAGCTCTAGCCTCATGATCATGTCAACCATCAACCCATTGATGGGACATGAGCACCCTTTAATAGATCTGTTGGGTAGATTGAGCATGGTATTGAATGCTTCCCAACCCAATTTGACCAAAACTTGCTGGCTCTGTTATGACATAGCTCCTCCTTACTCTGAGGGCCTAGAAGTTAGGGCTACTGTTTCCATGATGGCTGCAATCAATCACTGCTGGTGGCAACAGAGCAAACAAGGCCTTACCCTACAACAAGTGACTGGGCAGGGACTATGTATAGGGCAGGGTCCCCCAGACAAAGCTTCCATCTCTAATTCTTCACTGTCTACTTACAATTTCACACAGGATCAGTACTTGCTCCCACACAATAACATCTGGTGGGCCTGTTCCATGGGGCTTTACTTCTTGTGTGTGTATCAAAGTCTTAATCCAGACCAGGGGATATTGTGTTCTAGTCAGGCTCGTTCCAAGAATAACCTATCACACTGATCAGGAGTTCCTAGACCTCGTGCAGCAAGGATGGAGCCAGCCTTCATGGCTATGAAGACATAAGGCAGAGCCTATGACAGCCCTCACCCTTAGCCTACTTTTAGGTGCTAGCCTGGGGGGATTAGGTATGGGAATCTCAGCACTAGTAACCCAGAATCAATATTACTCCAGCCTATGTGTTGCCATAGATATGGATATAGAGCGTATAGAAAAATCCATCTCTCACCTAGAGGAGTCCTTATCCTCCCTGGCAAAGGCAGTCTTATGAAACAGGAGGGGATTAGATCTCTTCTTATACCAGGGTGGACTCTGTGCAGCTTCAGGGGAAGAATGGTGTTCCTTCACTGATCATTCGAGAATAATCAAAGACAACATGGCTAAGGCCAGCCAGGGTTTGTTTGAAACCTGGTTTAATAGCTCCCCTTGGTTGACCACTCTCATCTCTACTCTACTGGGACTCCTGGTAATTCTACTTTTGTTACTGATTTTTGGGTCTTACATTCTTAACCAGGGAACAAAATTCATGAAAGATAGGTTGAGTACAATACAACTTATGGTCCAGAGATCACAAATCTACAGACCCCTCAGGACTGAAGATACTTAAGAGTTAACTGTCAGGAACTCATGATTGGGTTCACTATAGTAACTAGAACAGGGGAAGCAGGGGTATGAAAAACCAAAGTTCCTGCATTCTGTCCTCCGCCTCCAACTTGTGTCTTGTCTAAGCCATTTCCTGAAAGACATTCCAGTCCTCAGAATTGGCTAGGGGCAAAAGCAACAGGGTGGCCATCTAAAGTACAGATAACCTCAGAATATCACAGACCACTCAAAAGTCAGCTGATAAGAAAACTTGACAAGCAACAGGTGAGGTTCAAAAATAAAATTTCTGAAAAGTCCCTAGACAAGAGCCAATCAGGATTGGACCCATCACCCCACACCCTGATAATATAACTTTTCTGGGTTTTGCCTTTAAATAATTTTTTCTAGAAGGATGGGGTACCTCCTCTTGCTGCTACTGCTTCAGTTGCTTTGACGAGGTTTCTGCCAGCTTGTATTGTGCACACAATAAACCTTGCTTTTGTATTTCTGCAAGTTGTTCTCCTTGGTGGTCTTTTGGGGTTCCCACAGCCTGGACATAACACTGCTAAGCTGCCATAAGGGCAGCTTTGTTCTGCCATGCCCTTCTACCAGTGTTCCATCGCTACAGCCCACAAACAATGGAAGCAGCTAGCCATGGCCCGAAACCTCCGAAAAAGTGAGTAAAATTTGTTATTTCTGACCTTTTAGTCATATTTCTTGGGTATGTGTCATAACTATGGGAAGTCTGGCAAAGACCTTTGAGATTGAGATTGTTTCCTACATTAATATATCGTTATGAAAATGAAATATATTTGAAAACATCAGGAAATCAGGACAGGGATGGATGTCTCAGCAGTCAAGAGCACAGACCACTCTTGCAAGGGACTTGAAGTTGTTTCCCAGAAGCCATGTTTGATGGCTCACAACTGCCTGTTAACTCCAACTCCAGGAGTCCAAAGTCTCTAGCAGCAATGGACACCTGCATACATAGACACATGCTTTTCTAAATTATAAAAAAATTAATAAAAATACAAAGAGATAAGGGCAAAAATGAAGAACGTTTAAATTAAAATGAAAGGTCCTGCTGAGTGACTGTCCTGTACAACCTAGGTTTGAGTATGTATGCTCTGTGATATTCAAACAATGAAACTATCTAATGAGCTACTCGGAAGATATCCCATTGTCAAGCTGCACACAATCATAGTCTCTCCCAAGGAAAGAATAATATGTCCTTCCCTGCATTCGCAGAATTCTCACAAAATAATGTGTCCAACTAGTTGTTCACAAATTTCCCGAAATCCATCCAAAAATCTAAAACTAGCTCATTTTAATGCATGCTTTGTCAGAGACTTAGTTGAGCAGTCTATCATGTCCTATTATACCTCACCCCAGCAAATGCCCAATAAGCCTACTATAATCATCATTCCTATCCACAAAGAAATAAATGTAGTTGCACGTTGTTTGTTTTTTCTCCATAGCCATTACATTTCAGAACTGGAATCTTAGCCTAATCTGATTGCAAGGAACACATATGTTCTTAACCAGTATCTGCGTGAGAATGTAGATCTGGTTGATCATGAACCACAGCTGAACACTAATCACCCTGCCTCCTAGCTCTTATTTCTGATATTGATGAAAGGGTTAGATCCAGTATATAGAGATACTACATACTATATACTACATACTACAAACTATATTTACACTATGATACAAAGAAAACACCTAGGTCACTGTCCAGGTCTGACCCCGTACATATATCTTCTCTACCAGGCCAGAGGAGGCAGGCAACAGTAGGAGATTTTCTGCAATTACATGAGAGTAGAAGACATGGACCAGGATAGATCATTGCCACAGAAACTAAAAGATGAGCTTAGTCCAGTATAAATATGATATTGATGGTAGAGGGAGGCAGAGGCAGGCGGATCTCTGTGAGTTCGAGACCAGCCTGGTCTACAAGAGCTAGTTCCAGGACAGGCTCCAAAACCACAGAGAAACCCTGTCTTGAAAAAAAAAAAAAGAGAATTTCATAGTCAGCAAAGATTCAAAACAATTGACACATGTGCACATGTGTAAGTAGATATTTAGAAATGATGAGTAAATTAGTAAGATATGAATAAATGAAACAGAAGACAAAAATAATGTCCAAATCCTTTAACAGCTCATATACATAAATACACACAGAAAAATAAAGAAAAGAAAATGTAATTTTCCTTGAGCCACAACTTTCTAGTTTCAGAATATATATATTCCTTTTAGGCTAATTCAATAAAACCTTCTTATTATCTTAGAAAATCATCAAATCTAATCTGTATAGATCAGAATGTCCTTTCCATACTGGGTAGGTTTCCTCATGTGATTTCCAAATTTCAATGAATGAAAGTCACCAAAACCCAAAACAAACAAATAAAACATAAACCACATACATACACACAAAAAACAATAACACGAATGTCATTCTTCAAGTCGACACTTCACTCCCATGTTTACATTTTCACATGCCATGGTAGTCAAGCTTGTAATAGTCTCCTTACTCACTTTACCATCTGCTGAGAATGTAACAGTAGAGTCCTGGGTAAACTATTACCTGTACTTTCAACAAGTACTGTCTCCAAACCTCTTTCCAAGATGGCCCAATTGTTGTTCTGAAATATGCATAATAGGGCCGAATTTCACAAAACCTCCTTGTAAGCACCACAACACCAAACTGTGGGTGCATCTGTATGAAAAGCTTTGCCAGACAATAACATGTATCAATCCCAAAATCTCACCCTTTTCCATAGAGCCAGCTAACACACTCCTCCAACTAGAATGTGGCCTACATAATTGCAACTTTATATGAGTTAATCAACATAATCAACCTATTCTTCCAAATTGTCTCTGAAGGCTCAGTCTCAATCGGCAGTTCTCCACTGCTAGAAGATCAAACAGGCCCATTACATGCTCACTAAAAGGGGCATCCAAAAACTAAGAAGAGAATTGTAGTCGGAGGCTGCTTGTTTGTTCCCATCTGCCCAGAATCGTAATAATCACAAAGAAATAATGTCCAAATCCTTTAACAGCTCATATACATAAATACACACAAAAAAATAAAGAAAAGAAAATGTAATTTTCCTTGAGCCACAACTTTCTAGTTTCAGAATATATATATTCTGTATTAATTTGCAGTACTGTTTAGCCAGTAACTTGAGCGTATTTTTGGCTAACGCTTATATCTTAAATTAATCCATTTCTATTAATCTGTGTATCACCACATGGTTGTGGCTTACTGGTAAGGTTTTGGTGTGTCTGTCTTCTGCAGGTGGCTACATGGCTTCTTCCAGATTCTGCCTTCTTTCTCCTCTATCTCTGCTTGAAATTCCTGCCCTACTCTACTCTGCTAAGTCACTGGTCAAAACAGCTTTATTCACTAACCAATAAAAGAAACACATATACAGAAGGACTTCCCACACCAGAGAATTAAACTCATTCTTTTTTATTTGAAAGCAATAAAATCCTTCTGCTAGGTAAACCAAAACTTTGTTGGTCTTCATTGCTAATTTTATGGCTTACCATTACTTTAATGTTTAATTGAAAAGGGGTACAATATAATTGTACTGGGCCACCAGGGTTCTCAGGGACTAACCAGAATATCATGGAGTCTGGAAAGCCCCACGTGCTGACTTTTAAGAGCACAGATAGTCTTTTTCTCAGACATCCCAGCAGATGATACCAATTACAGGGTGTTCTAGTCACACCAGGCCATGAGCAAAGCCTTGCCTCTTCCCTTAAAACTTGATTTGTGCCGTTACAAAATCCTATGAGGAGCCTACTTAGTGACACATACTAAATTGTTATCCAAAAGGTCATGGGACCTTTTAACCCATTTTTTATGTCTAAACAGTGACATATGCTAAATGAGAGCCAAAGTATTTTTGAAAGCTAAAATGAATTCTTACAGTAAAAATTATAGTATACAAAATATAAACAATGGAGTTTAAGGAAGGTAATGGATTAGCTACATGAAATAATAGCTCAGCAGTGGACTTGAGCAAGTGCTTTACAATTAATGAAAATAAAAAGTACATATTATTACAGTAAACAGATGCTAAGAGAATAAGACAGGGGTAAGTTATACCAATGTACTCTTAACGAACTAGAGAAAATTCAATCTTGTATAAATCAGCCTCCCCCAAAGAAGGAAACTACAAAAATATCTAATCTTTAAGTTCAAAGATGTTAAATTCTACTCTTTAAGGCCCATTACATACGTAGTTGCTAGTAGAGCCATTTCTTACCTTCAGGAGATTCGATTCCCCTCTTTAAAAGAGATCTTTAAAAGCACCGTTGGCCTGATGTCTTGGACGGCAGATCACAGAGTTCCAGAGCCCTTAAGACACTGTATCACCAAGTCTTACTGAGTCATAATTAACTGCATTGGGAATTATAGGATAGCAACTTAGAACAAAATTTCGCAGAACATTATTGGTATTCTTCTACTTGGTAATTGCTACTTCAGTGAAAACCTCAAGTAAGAAACAGAGGGCAGAATTTGGCCCTCAACAAGAAGCATGACAACTGACTGGCTCAACTTATAATGCCCATAAAGAGTACATTGAAATTTCCCAGGAAACTTGCCCTGTTAGGGCATCAATTTCATCATGAATGTAAATTCTACCAAAGTGACTACCCACGTTCTTTACTCAGGCTGCATGAAAAGCCGTGTATAGATGGAGCACACCTAAGCAATTGCTCTGTATGCCAGACAACCCCCTTGGAAGTGCAACTGTGTGCAAACTAAGTAAAGAGCTGGATGCTGCTGGCACTTGAACCACATGATAAATTTTTGCCACTACAGCATAAAGTATCTGAAGAATAAGATTAAGTCACTAAAATTTAAGCTCATGCTTCAAAATGAGAAGCCAATATTTAATTCAGAATGATCACTATAATGGTAGCTATACATTATAAAACTTCCAATTACTCAGTATACAACTCTTTACCACCATTAATTATGTAACATAAGATTCTTGAAACTCTATCACGAATTTCCATCAAAAAGTATTTATTTTGCATGTGATGACCTAATTTTTATTATAAAAATGGAGAGGTTCCCCCTCCTCGGTTTGCTGGCTTTAAATTACAGTATTCAGTTGGAAACCAATTTTAGATTGCTACCAATTTTGCATTTGAGTTTAACGTTTACTAAGAACATCTCAAATGGATGAAACGATGTTTTAAATCTACGTTTTCCTCTTTGCTGTCAATGTTCCCTTCAGTAATTCACCTGCGGTGGGAGGAAACTGACTAAGACATCTCATCTGATGACTTGGACGTGGAAACTTTCAGTGGAAAGCTATACCACTTCTTAAACAGTCTCTAGATGATTCTTCCCTATTCCAAAGGTTTCGTTTTTACCATCCCAGCTCTTCTCTACTTGGTCCCTGCATTAGTTAACTTCTTTTTTTTAACTTTTATGATGGTAACCAAAATATTCACCAGAGCAGACCATGATAGGAAAGACTTATTTTTGGCTCATGGTTTTAGAGGACTCTGCTCATCGACCATGGCAGGAAAGGAACCTTACAATAAACTCCTCACATGGTGGAACACAGGAAACAGAGGTGCAGAATCAGGGAGGAAATAACCTTCAAAAGCTGGTCCTGAATGACACACTTCTGCCAACTTCAGGTCACAAGGGTTCCTCAACCTTCTAAAACAGCGCCACAAGCTGGAGGCCAGGTGTTCAAGCTCACGAGCAGATGAAGAACATTTCAAATTCAAACTGTAACATCCCCTCGTCTCAGTAACCACAACAGTAAGAAGCAAAAGAAAAACCAAACCAGAATGTCCTACCAAGCAAGGCAGACTGCTCTCCCATGGGCCAACCCACCCATCAATGCACCATGTTTGTTAACATTCTGAAAGACATTTGTGCCGAGCACAAATTGACTGAGTTCCTGTTTGTATCAGAGATTTCAGAAACGGCAGGAGATTTATTCGTGGAATCTTAACACCCATTCAGACTGTCGTAAAACACAAAGGACCAGATTCAATAAAAACCCTGTCCAACTTCCACAACAGTTAAGTCTGCGTGAGCCTTCAAAACAAAATCAATTTTTCCAGTTTTGCATAGGGCCGCTCTGACTTCGGAGGTTTGGAAGCCAGCTGGGGCATTTCCTAACTCATTCCCTAAATTACTTTCAAGAGTAGTTTTGAGGCCCATAGTCCATCAGAAATCAGTCTCCCCTCTCCTTCCTCCCACCCTGCTCCCTTTCTCTCTTCTTTTTTTTTTAAAAAAAACATATTTCAGCGTACGTCTTGTGGAGAACAAACGACAGACCTGCGGCATATGTCTTATGCAGAACTGGCCCGTAAACAGAATTCTTTGGTACACAGTGAAAAAAATATTTTCGATTCCATATCCCATACTACAGTAAAGCTGGGTATAATCGCTTTTAGAAATGACTGTGCCCATGGGCAGCTGTTCTTCATACATACTGGGAATGTTTTCTTTACATTCCTCGGGACGTAAGTGTTTGACACTAAGCCAGTACCTTTAGAATCGGTGAAAGATAAACACGCCCAGGGCTGATGCCTTGTTCTCCCAACAAACTTTCTCCCACAACTAAAATGTTAAAACTTTTACCCCACAGCCCACATTCTGACATTAGTCCAATAACTAATGTTCTGTCCAAGTAAAATACATTTTGTCATAGCTTGAAAATGTTACCTTTCAGAGAAGTATAGTATTTCTGACCAGCAGGGAACATATGTCAACATTATCTATTATTACCAAGTGTCAAGACTGAGGAGGGAAGGTGGGTGGTGGATGTTAATAACGACTTAAGCGATTTCTAAAAGAGGCATTTGAGAAGTACCGAGCCTTAAGTTTCAAACGTTTTGTCTTATTTTCGCTGTGTCAGCAATCTCCCCTCCTCGCCCCTCCCCACCAAGGGCAACGCTGCCTCTGACCGACGCCTAGTTCTCCTTTTAATTTTAGCCTGTGCTTTGCTAAGCTGGAAAGTTTGAAAAATACCCTAGAAAACTCCTCTGCCAGGAGACAGAGACAACAGCCTACCACCAGGACGGCCAGCGACTCCCACGCGCTAAGAAGAAAGATTTGCAGTCCCAGAGGCACACTAGTTTTGAGTTTGAAAACTTATTTTTAGTTCTCAACTACTTGTCCAGTGTTTACATCTGAGGTTTAGGCCTCTTGTTGGACATTGGAGGCCTCAGGGGCAACACTGGATAGCAGTGTGACTTCATTGAAGTAGAAGAAAAGGCTTCCTCCATGGTGAAACGCAGCTTTCTCGTCAGGACTGGGAAGTGGTACTTAAGAATGGCTCTCGCCTTTTCTTCAATGGTGGTACTATGTGTACCGTAGGACCTGGGGAGACTGTGGTTCCCAAAGCCACGTCCTGGGCAGCCATGACCCTGAACTGAAGGCTTTCTTTGGGTCACCATGCTTGG
The DNA here is from genome assembly GCF_000317375.1 of Microtus ochrogaster. Classification (NCBI taxonomy): domain Eukaryota; kingdom Metazoa; phylum Chordata; class Mammalia; order Rodentia; family Cricetidae; genus Microtus; species Microtus ochrogaster. Next base: position 59,305,749 of record NC_022011.1, on the reverse strand, counting down.
ACAGCTGTGTTCCTCTTAGTCTTTGGGCCACGTGATTTTAACAAGTGTTTCACAAGGAAAGGACTCGATTCCTCACCACACAAGCATCTTGCAGAACAGTTTACTTTGGGTCAGAGACTGAAACTTGCGTCCTGCTGCAGGCCTGGAATAGGAAGTACTCCGTAATCGGGCCCAGTTCCTGGAGACCTATGCGTTTTCCATTAGGAACATTAGGTCTCTAGGGTACCAGGCCTCTTGGAAAGTAAAATTTCAATAATTCTTCTCAATTGCATTAGAAGTTAAAACTTACCTTTGAAAAAAGTCAGTCAGAACTCAGAGATCACAGACTCGTTTAAAATATCTCTTGTGGTGAAGAAGAGACTCGGAGCTATAGAAAGTTCCGACGGAGCAGAACCGTGTGTCACAAGACTGAAGGGGATAGCCATGCTTACTGTTTCGAAGTTAGGAGGAAGTATCCCTAGTCTGTTCTTCCTCATCTCACCCATTTCTGAGGAAGAAGTCACAAAGCAACGGTTTCCTTCTTGATGTCGTATGGCTAAGGCAAGAGCGGATTTTAATCATCCATGCCATCTGCATTGCTGCCCTCCCGAGACATGGATTGTCAAGTGCAGAAGTCCACCTTCACTCCACCCTGGATGTCAGAGCCAAAACAGTTGCCTGATGCATCAGCAAGACCTCTGAGGAGCTTGACAGAGATCCTCCAGCCTCGCGGGTGAGGTGGGAAGCCCCCTTTCTTGGAAGCCATCAGTCCTCTCTCACAGAGCCCTCCTGATCCCCTGAAGATAGGAAACTGGCAATATTCAAGGCCAAAGACAAAGTAGATTGGCTCCCTCTCTTTTAGAAGAGACCTACTTCAAGTTCCCCCGAGCTGACGAAGCATAGAAGTTGTTTATACGAAGAGCGCTGACTGTCACGTAGGATGCTCTATAGACGATTCATCAGACATGGAAGTGAAAAACGACTTTTTTAAAACCTTTTTTTTAGTGTTTTTTTTTTCCTTTTCGGCATAGGTTCTCACTCCATAGCCCAGAGTTGCTTCCGACTCACTATGTAGCCCAGCTGGCTCACAGCAATCCTCCTGCCTCAGCCTTCTGAGCACTAGGATCCCAGAGATGTGCCATAAGTCGCCATGCCCACTGACAAGCTAATTGTTTATCTGTTTACTCATTTATTTTAAGACAGAATCGTGTCATTCAGGGTGGTCTTGAACTCCTCGTTTAGCTAAGGACGACCTTGAAATTCTGATTTTCGTGTCTCCTCCTCCAAAAGGCCAGGATTATAGGCACGTACAGCCACAGCCACTAGTCCCGATTTTTATGCAGTGTTGTCGCTCAGTGTAGGGCTTTGGTATGCTAGATAAGCGCTCTACCTGACCAAGGTCCATCCCTGACCAACCCCCTCACGTTTTCAATAACAAAACTGAACCCGGTTCCACCCTATTTGGGTACCATATGATGGAGAAATAAGTGATGATATGAGAAGTGAGGATCCCGGTCTCTGTCTTAGCAGAGGGATTAAAGTGGAGCTTGAAAATGGTGCGAGAAGGCAGGACGATTGCAGGTGAAAGCCCACACTAGACTGAGCTACATGGCAAGATCTCAGAGCCAGAGAGACAAAAGAAGAAAAGACAAAATAAAAACAAAAACAAGATGCCAGGGAGAAACAGAAAGGCAAAAGGCAAAGGTGAAAGAAGATGAGGACAGGTTCCCAAGGGGGGACTTTCCACCTCTCTGAGCCTTCAGTCTCTAGGGTATGCCCCCACATGACCCTGGCATATGTTTTCTCTCAGCTAAGAAAGGAGGGCTTAGGATGCAGCTCCATGGGATGACAGGTACACAGGTACACACTCCAGGCTCTGGGTTCAAAACAGAAAAAGAAAAGAGTAGACCCGATTGGAAAAAAAAAAAAGATGTATTCACTGTAATTATAGATAAAACCTCTGGATGTTAAAACTAAAGAACATTAAGAACTTTCTACAGTGAAGTTGACTATAGCTAGGGTTTTTATTGCAGCCAACACACAGGGAGATAAATTCACAAGAGTTCGCAGAACAGTAACATATGCCTCCAAAATAGTAATAACAGCATTACAATAATCTTACTTAAAGTGTACTGACCAGTCAACCTAATAGTCTCTCACTGTATTTCCTTTGATCTCAAGAACAACCTGTTCTCTAAAGGAGAAATTTTATTTGTATCATCATTTTATAACCATGAACACCAAAGATGAGAAAAAAATTAGAAAGTGGCCTGGCAGCCAGTAGCCAGTCCTGCCAGAAGAAGAGACATTTGGACCCATGCCCACCTGCGTGCGTCCACCACAGCTTGCTACTGGCAATCATGACAGTTGGCTTTGGGGAAGATCAAGGACACTTTCAGTCATTCCCAAACATGCTCATCAAAAACTAGGCACTTCAAGGATAATAATGGGAAATGGAAACCTAACTTCAAGAAATTTGTTTTCTCACAGGGAAGTGAAACCGCTTAGTTTTGAAGGTGTAAGTGCAATCACGAAAAATTAATCTTTGACTGCACTTGCATTTTGAGAAGGTCGGATCTAAGAAAAGCTGAGGAAGCATTTTATGCTAAGGTTGCCGAGAACTAAGTTCCCTTTTGAGGCTAGAAACTTTTTTCATAGTAAAAGCAGGGACAGAGCTGACTGCACGGTGATGCATCGGCTGATGTCCTGTGCACCTATCTGCCTCACTGAAGCTCGCTCTGGACGCTTCACGGGGCATTCATGGACTCTACTGAAAACGCCAAGCTATAGCCGTGATGTTTTTCGCATAATTTGCGATCTAAATGTATCAAATGCTTTATAATATCAACCAAACACCACAGGAAAATTTGTAGAGGAAAAAAAAAATCCTATTCAAAAGAGGTAAAGAGATTAAAGAGTGGCCTTTTCTCTGGATGCTACTTAGCAGTCACCTGAGTTGGGGGGGGAAACTTTGCCAGTGACAGCAGAGAGTACACACGTGTGAGATGGGTGAAGAGGGACCAGCTTGTGCCCCAAAGCCCTTTTTGCACCTTTTCCTTGCTAACCACATCGCAAGTCCCACCTCTGGCTGTGGCTGTGATTGGTGGGGGTCAATTGTCTAAATTTGGAGTGAGTGTTAATATACTCTAGTCGAGCACAGCACCAGATTCTTGTCTTCAGTTTCTTAGAGACATTTTGCAGACAAAAGAAATACTGAAACATATGACAGATCCCAACATAACCAGCCAATAGCAGAGAAGGAAAAAGAATTATGCCAAATTAATCAATCTGAAGTAGTAAGCGCTGTAGAGTCTAGCCAATTATTTGAGACTCACTTATTGCCAACTTGCAACACCACTTAGTGTGTTTGGACGCCACAGGGGAGTAGCTGTGAGGTTTGAGAATAGTAAGCTAATAAGCGGCAACCAAGTTAATGTTTGAATAGTATAATCTTTCTAAGGAAAGTGGTTATAGCGGTTAGTTACTATAATGAAAAGCTTACAGTTTATATACATTTTTTTCCAGCCAGTAATTCCCTTTCTAGAAATATGTTCTAAGAAAATAATCAAGCATGTGAACATATGTTTGGTTACATGGAACATTTATGCCAGCCCTATTTATATTCTCGAAAAGACTGGAAACAACCTTATGCTCTACAATAGAGAATTGATTAAGTAAATAACAGTGCAGCTAAGACAAAAGACACATTACGGAATACCCAGTAACACTGAGATAGATCCAGTAGGCGTTCTTATTTGAAAGGGAAGATTTGGAAATTACGGTAGGATTTACATTACTTTACAGGGATGAAATGTTTAGAAGGTTGTGCAAGAAAATACTAACAACGACGAGAGATTTCAATTTTTTTCCATCTTTTTATCCATACTTCCTAGAGTTTCCAGAATGTGCTTTTCAGTAAAGCAAAAGTGGCAACTTTCAAACTACAGAAGAAATGTGTAAATACAGCAAAAGTAATATACATTCATAAGCACATTAATTGTCCTAAGTATTTCCCACTAGAAGTGAAAACCCCTTTCCAACGCAGATAAAAGGAGGACGAAATGGCTGTTTGTAATTACTTTACCTTACTATAGCTATCCTTTAATATCAAATATTAAAGCTATCTGATGGCAATACTGAACAATACCAGTTTAATCATGAAGTGTTAAGTAATAATCAATCTGAGCGTCTATAATCTTTCAGTGTCTTAGTCTAATTACAAATTAAAGGGGCCAATCTTTGACTCTGCCTCAGCTCTCTGAAGAGTATTAGACCTATCAGGCTAGAACAATGCTTTAATTTCACTTGGACCTAGTTCCTGCTTGAGAACAGGATTAAAAATAAACACAGAGAATGAGATGGAAAAAAAAGTGAGTCATCTAATTTACATCGAAACATAATGCAAATAAGTATTTTTTAATAGATGGTCAATACCTAAAATACTCAGTTATAGCAGATTAGCAGTTACTTCTTACTGGAAAAAATTAGTAAATTTAATCTTACTGCAGTTCTTTTTAGCCTGTCAACTCAGAATTCATTTGCTTTTGAAGAAGAAAATATCTTTTACTTGGAGACAAAGGTAAGTCACAGTACACCTCAAACTAATTAAAGATGAATCTTTTATGCAACAATGGTACAAAGAAAAAATCAAATTGTATTTAATAACTCAGACAAAACAGCCATCCAGCAAAAGAATATTGCCTTCTTTTAATTATTAGAATAAATCATTTCATGGAAACCTGTTTGGCACACAGTGACTATAAGATGATGATAAATATTACACAAAACAATAAAAAGGAGAGAGATTCTCTATCCAGGCAAACTCACGCCAGTCGCAGGGCAAACCTCTGAGAAACCATGTGTCAAGAGGCACCTTAGAGATCTCAAAGTGTCTGTGTTACCCTCCAGAGACCTAAACAGGGCCTTGGCCCAGGGAGGTTGGCCCATTTTCATCTGTAGGACCTATCCTTTTGCATTATTCCAAACAAGACCAAGCACTGAAATGTTGTTCTCCAGAGAGTTGTTGTTAGGATAAAATGCGTGCAGGTCTGCTGGTCACTAAGTATGGGCTGGGGAGCACAGTCTCAGAGCAGCTTGTCCTGCTGGAGGAACCCAAGTCTGGTAAGACGGAGTGCAACTGGGGACACTTCGCCTGAGCTCTGCTTCCTTTTCCAGATGTCCAGATGTTTGTGGTACTGAAAAACAGGCAAACTCCTAGCCTTCTAAGCAGTTTTAGTTTTGAGTTCCACCACAGATGCTTGGAGGCTACACGTGTGCTCTGACTACCTTGTAGCAGGTAAACATTCCATTAAAAGCAAGAACACCAACAATCTAAAAAGTCATCATTTCTTGCCATCCCCTCAGGATGGCTTTACCATGTCCTCTGTGGGACATAGACCTAGAAGAGATGGTCTCTTCCCATAGGCAGATCTTCATACATGATATGACAAGGCTTACATCTTACTTTTCCTAAAAAGTTTATTTACTATAATAACTGGCTCGGGACTCCCTACTAAACTTCTGTTTGTTCTTTTAATAAAGGGCACTACCTACCAATAACCTTAACCACAATGAAAAAAAAAAAAGAACCTCGTTCTGAGGAACCTCATGAGGCATAAGTCATATCTTAGTGATCTGGTTCCTTCTAAATTTCTGGTTAGGTTTCTCCCAAATACTGGCACCCCTGTCCTAACTTTTAACTATGTTAGTCATGACTGAAATGCTCTCCGCTAACTAACTCCACCTAATTAGGTTATTCAGTGCCTCATACAATTTTGTCAACTGTATTTGCAAGACTGTAGAGGTTTTCTTCTGAAAGAAAAGACCATAATTCTCTTGGGCCAGCGGGCTGGCTTAGTGACCTTTGTCTCATTATCCTAAGAGACTGGAATTCATCATACAAGAGAGGAGCACAGACAACAGAGTTTTATGAGAAGCAGAAAATCCTAATAATGACCATGGTTTGCAAGAATATAACCTTTGACCCTGAATAGCACACAGAACCCGGTCTATACAAATTCAACAGTACTATAAAATAGAAGAAAGAATAAAGGATGTGATTTTTCAAGAATTCTACCCAGGAAGAAAAATTATACAGAGAAGTTAAGAGATATTTTCAATTTTGTTGATGCTTTTTTTTTCCCAGACAAGGAAACCTAATTTTTTATTATAATGCTTAATATTACTAATATATAGTTTACCTAGGAAACTTTTTATTTGTTTTTATTTACTTACAGTCATAGAGATTAAGCCCAGGACTTTACACATGCTAGACTAGCAATATCCAATTGAGCTACATCGCAATCACATGCAACAGAAAGTTCCTCATGCATATGTTATTATGTAAGATATACAAATACCTGTCTTAGTTCCTTAAAGAAATCAAGCTTCACCTAGTGGCAGTGGTGCAAACCTTTAATTCCAGCACTTGGGAGGCAGAGGCGTGAGGATCTCAGTGAGTTCAAAGCCAGCTTGGTCTACAGAGTGAGTTCAAAGCCATCCTGGCCTACAGAATGAGATCCAGGACAAACAGGGCTGTTATACAAAGAAACCACGTCCCAAAGGAGAAAGAAAGAAGAGAGGGGAGAGGGAGATAAAGAGGGAGGGAGGGGAGAAAGAAAAAGAAATCAAGGTTCAAGGTTCAGAAAAGGTAATCAATTTGTCCACTGTCAAAAATCTAGTAAGCCAAGAATGGAGCAATATCTAAGCAGCTGAGATCACCTACTGCTTTTGAAGAGAACCTAGGTTTAGGTCATCAACACCCACATGGAGGTTCACAACTATCTTTAACTCCAGTTCCAATGGTTATTATGCCCTCTTAACAGCCTCCAAGAAGACTGTGCTCACATGCTACATGTACATACATGCAAGTAAAGCTTGCATACATGTAAAATAGTAACAGTGTGCATTTTAAATCTACTAAGTGGTAGGCCTTGGGCTCAACGGAGACCTACAGGTTCTATAGCCCATGCACTACGTTATAGAGATAAAAAAGAGTAGAAAATGGAGGTGTACAAAGGAACCTGGGAGACTGTATGCAAAATACAAAAGAACCTTAAAGGGTGTAAATATATTTTTCAGAAGTAGAACAAACATAGCAAATTAAAAATTAAGTAACTTTATAAAATGGCTTGTAGCCATGTAGATCAGTGTCTGGCTCAGCCGTCATCAGAGAGGCTTCCTTCTGTAGTTGATGGTGACTAGTAAAGAGACCCAAGACTGGACAATGAGAAGAGGAGAGACTAGGACGAGTCAGTCCTAAATGAGATGTCTTTATCAAATCCCTCCCCGCAGCAGTCAGGGAGCTGTGTGTAAGAGGAGGTAGAAAGACTACAGAAGCCAGAGGGGATAGAGAACTCCAAGGAAACATGCCCTCCAGACACAGAAGGACCGATGCACATATGAACTCACAGAGACTGTGTGTGGCAGCATGCACAGGACCTGCACAGGTTCGAGCCAGATGGAGTCCCAGCATTGAAAGAGAAGTGAGTAGGAGCTCCCATCCCTAACCAAGAAGCTGTTTCCAATCGACGACTGCACATAAAATGGGGAGGGAGATCCATTTTTAGGATTTAGTTTCTCCAGTGGATACACAAACCACACTTAATGGCAGGCCCCATGCCCAGAAGTAGACGGCCAACACAAAATGAACTCAGTAATATTTTTGGAGGCTTTTTTTTTTGTCTCAATTTGTTTTCTTTGGGCATTTTTTTTTACCTTACTAATCTTTTGCTTGTATAGTATGATTTCCAATCATGTGTTTTTATGGTGTGTGTGTGTGTGTGTGTGTGTGCATGTGTTTCTCGTGCTTCTTCTTTGTTTCTGTTTTATTCTACTTTTATTTGTCTGTTTGTTTCCGAGAAAGAGAGAAAGAAAAAGAGAGAGAGAGAGAAAACGTGGAGCTGGAAGGATATGGGGGAGGATCTGTGAAGAGACAAAGGAGGAAAGTTTGTGATGAGAATATATTGCATTGGAAAAGATTATTTTCAATTTAAAGAGAAAAAAAATTGAATGGTTTTGTAATTGAAAATAACAATACAAGTGAAATGAAATTGTCTGGTAACCTAAAAGTTAAAGTTTATAAGATTTTCCCAGCAGCGCTGGGTAACTTGTTCAAACTCTGCTAGGGTAGAATTTGATGCCATGGATGTTTCCTGGACTTTAGCCAGCTACTTAGTTACTGATCTTATAATTAGTTATGCTGACTGTCCAGACAGCCTACAGTGCAAGCCAGGAGCTCTGAGACTGCATTCCTTAAGTTCATATCATATAGTCTTGGACAGTAATCACAATAGTAGAGTCAGTATGGTATAATTACAATATCTCTAGACTTAGTCAAGAGCCAAAAATTCTAGCTGCAGATTTACTAATCTTGTGAGCCTAACAAACTAACTTAATTTCTTTGTGTCCTATCCTTACCACTAAGAAAGGAGGGGATTTGCTTACCCAACAAAGTCACACTCTACTCCCAAGGCTCCATTCTCCTGAGACTTACAGCTTGGGAAAGAATGAGAAGACCAGAAAGTTGCAAAGGCAGCAGTTCCATAATGGAAGTCAGAAACCAATAGGTAGAAAAACTAACCCAGGGAAGGCTGACACCATAGACAGCGAGGAGAGACAGTTCTTGCTTTTACCACATCAAGACATGGTTGTCTCGGTTTGAAAAAGAACTAAGTTGGTTCAGGATAGCAAAAGGGTAAGATTCACTGAATGAAAGTAGCAGGGCTCCTGGATGAGTCCCAGGCATTTTCCTTATCAATAGCTCTGTAATTGAGGCTGATGTCCCCCTGAGTGGAGAAAAATGGCGATGGACATGTTTTAGACTTGCTTGGCTTCCAGATATGACCCTGCCTAATCTTTAAGCCTAGTTCCAATGACAGCATTCTGTACTTACACATCGGGACCAAATAACCCCTCCTGAAAGGTGGAAAGTGGTGAGAAATAAATTAGATTCGTGCCAATGAGCAGCTTAGGACAAACAAACAAAACTGGCAACCAAAAGAATCTAAGATAAGTACAAGCTTGAAGCCCAGTTGATAAAATTAAGTAACTGTAGAGCCTAAAAAGACAACAGGGTAAAGTCAAGTAGTTAGATGCCCGCTCTGAGCTCATTTGGTGCCTCTTTATTCTTGAAGAGCTAAATGAGTAGGTACTACAAGAATTTGTCTGGGTGGGTTTAGTGTGAAACCTGCCATTTTACTTTGTAAGGGCTGGACTTATCACCTCAGAAGTGTGAAAATGGGTGTGAAAAACATTCCCCCTCCCACCCTAATTTCATCTAATAAATAATTTGGTTTACCCCCTCCTTTAAAGGCATTGCTCGACCAGAATACCCTGTTGTTTCTCATGCCAATTCCTCACCGTTTAAAACAGAATTTTTGGAAACTCTTGGGATCAGAAATTTGGTGTCATGATGGGTTCAAGGACAGTCAGGGACAGTTGCTATGGGACATACTCGATTCTCCCTCTGCTCCACGTTACCATACGCAGAAATATTCCTTGCCACCTACTTGTGTGTCGCAGGAAGATTCTCTTGAGATGTTCTTGCACAGTGTGGGGAATGATCTCCGCTCCATAAGACGGAGCTGCCTTGCTGCAGAGATGGCCGCCAGCACCTGCTCTCCCTACTTAGATACAGCCAAGGGTCGTAGGAAGCATCACTAGGGAAAGCATCTTGTGAACGGTAGGGCTGCACTGATATAAAATGTGAATATCAGGTTTTTATCTGAATATGACTATGACTTGCTCCTAAGTGGAGAAAATGCCTCCAGTTTTCTCCTTCCCTTAAGATTAGCCTTCAAATACACTATCACAGGCACAGCTGGTTGAGACCAGTCTGAGCAAGTGCTGTTGCTGAGAAGACAATCCACATGTGTCGAATCAACGAGAGCATAAAAGTCTCACTTCAGTGCTTGACACACGACATTAAATAGAACTAAAAAAGTAAAGGTTATTTCACACCTTTTTTTTTTATATTTCTTGTGACAGGTTCCACCCAAGTCAAGTTCCAGATTATTCTTTAACCTCTTTATTATTTATTTTACATTTTGAGATAAGATAATTGCATCATTTCCCCCTTTCCTTTTCTCCCTCCAAACCCATGAATCCCTGTTTGTTCTCTTTCAAAATTGAGGTTTCTTTTTTTCATTAGTTGTTGTTAATGTATATGTGTGTGCATATATATGAATCTAGAGATTAATATATATACATATATCTACATACATAAGTATATGCACAATCATCTCTAAGTAGCCAGTGTCATTTGATTTTTTTTTTTTTTTAATGTGAGCTTTGGATCCCTTCTCCAGGAAGCCTTTACCACTGTGATTCTCCACTTCGAGAAACCACTCTGTTTATGTCCCAGTCACTCAGTCATTGGCACCAGTGGGTTACGGCTCAACTGTTCACATGAACTTCTACAGTCTTAGAAACCTTAGCTTACAAACTCAAAAAGCACCCCACTCACAAGGCCACATGGGCTACCCTGCTTGGATACTTGCATCACTAGTTGGACACCACGAAACTCTTAAGGGTAACTTCATTTTGAACCGTACTAGCTAAGCATTTCCTTTCTGTTGGACTGGAAAACTTACAAGCAAAGTTCTCTTCTGCTGCTGAAATCACATTGAGACTGACTGTAGGAAAGAGGTAAGCCTTTCCCTCAGAGCACAGGGAAGACAGACCCTGATGAGTAGCTCACAACTCTTAGGCACCCCTACTGAAGTTAGGATGAGCATGGGGGTGGGGGGGCGAACAGGACATTCAGATTTGAAAAAAAAAATCCTGACTCTCTAGACTATAAGTAAAAACTCCCTCTGAGGACACTCTGGTCACCAAACCCCGAACCTATTCAGAAACAAAAGAACAAAAGTGAGATTAAAACGGGACAAAATTTCCACAGCTTTACTCAAGAAGAGATATTTGAGCTATAAAGAATTTCCTGTCATTCTTGCTTTAAGTAATTTTATAATATTCTTTTGTTCTTGGGTTCGTCTGAACCCAAACAATCGTGTATGCAAATGGCTCGCTACGCCAGTGGATGACCCAACAGTGTAAACATTATTGTTTATCCAGAAGCATTATATGTTCATACACAAATGGCATTAAAAGCTTGTGGTCAGATCAAAAAACCACAACTGTAATTGTTTATTTATATAGCTCACCATTACTCCCGTAGTGTAAGTTTACGTTTTACAAAATTTCTAAACAATGCTGCTGCTCTTAGAAGAGGGAAAAATGTATGGCTTGCCCAAATGATTAAAGACAAACAGCCTAGGTCCAAGCCTGTGGCAAGATGCTTTAGTATGGAAATTATTTACTTTGCCCTGTCTTACAGTTCTCATTTTGAGGCCGCCCTTGAAACTCTATGATAACAGGGCCATTCAGGGAATTTCTGCATTTTTCCTTTTTAGTTCAGGGCAGCTGGTTTCTTTCTTCTCTTAGCAGAAAGCTAAAGTATATTTATCACCCTAAGAATGACTCAAAACAAACAGGAAGTCTTCATCAGCCGGCTCCTGGGCATAGCTGATACTAGGTACCGACAGAGAGGAAACACAGCGTCCATTCTCCGGGAGCCCGGCAGAAGGTACACGCAGATGCAAGCGATAACCAAGTTAGAGATGCTGCGAACGACCACCACGTCCTCCCAAGATTAAGTGGCGTTGCAAGGCTCGCCAGCTTTCCGAGGCAACGAAAATTCCTCAGGAGTTTTCCTTTCCATTTCAGTTTGAAAGAGCAGTTTGAACTGGATACCACGGGCCTCAGAATCCTTGTGAACCTAAGCGCCAAAGGAAACCTGGGCGGGAGCTATTCTGGGAGATTTGCCTTTGATCTGGTTGCTAGGAAAAAGTCCGGCTTTTGTCTGGAAGTATTCTGAATGGCTCCTTCAGTCAGAATGAGGCCTGCAGGTCACTGTCTGAATTAAGTGAAGAGAATTTTTTTTAACGGTAAAAATGAAGTTGTCGCTGTATGCCGCAATAAAGCTGGAGAGAGCGACTGTATTGCCATGCTATGGCAGCGGCTCTTTGCTACACAACTTCAAACTCCAAGGTTTACTGTGAAAATCGCTGGAGCGTGCTTGCAGATCAAATATATGCAAATATCCCTCAGTGGCACATATGTTCCTAGAGACCTTCCCCTACACCTTCTTTTCAAATAAAACCTGTTTCAGATTAAAAGCACACTTTGTTTCTATTAATACAAATGTTCGCTATCAAACCATTTTTAACCTTATAAATTAATAGAAAGGCCTCACACCGAACCTTCCCCAACCAAACCAAAGTCAGTGGACTGGGCTGCTAACTACTAGTATTCAAAAGTATTAAGCAATACGCTGTGGGGGGGAGCCTTTAAATGCTGGGCTTTTTTTTTTTTTTTCTTCTATCTGTTGACTAATCTTGTTTAGGATAACGCAAGTACCTTTGTATAAGGACTTGGAGGACAGTATCTAATCTTCTCAGATCCTGGTAAGGTAGAAAAGGAGGCAATCTTATCTCCACTCAACAGAGGATGAGGAGACAGGGATGCAAGAAGGTTGAATGACAGGCTCACATCTTGAGTAACACATTCTGTACAGATAGGAGGACTGACAGGAGCCCCCTGCAGCGTAACCCACCCCTCAAGTTCCTGGTCCCTTCCAGCCCCTGCATTATTTTCCAGAGACCATGCTAGCTCTCCATACACTCTTGGGAAAATGTGCAGCCGCTATGAGGATCAAGCCCTTGACCTTGGCACCAGCAAAAGAAATCAGGTGCAAATGAACAGAGCCCCTTGAATGAAAACCTTAGTAGCCTAAAGCAGAATGGGGCAAATCAAAGTTCCTTCAAAATCAGTCTGGAATAGGAAAGAAAGGGCTGTTTTTCACAACTTCATTAAGTTTTAGTCTCTCTGTGTGTTGTTTGAAACTCATTTTGTTCTCCCAGCCAATCCTAAAACGTAAGCAGACACAAAAATAAGAGGGAGCGAAGAAGAAAGATGCGTAAATAAACATTCAGTTTGAAAGAACCAAACGTATAAGGCCAAAGTAAGCCAAAGTTGAGAACTTCAAGCAACACTGTTGAATGAAGAAAAGTTCCACTTGTATTTGTACTACATAGCAAAATAAGAAATGTCCAACAAAAAAAAAAAAGGAGGTTTCTCTCCAAATAATGTCAGACACCCTCTTTTAAAGAAAGTCCCTTATTTCTTGGAGAAAGTTAGAGTGGAAATAAATTCAAACTCACAGGAGTAGCCATCAGATGTCCCCCAAATTAACTAGGTGATAAGAGATGGCCTCCTCAAGGAGCCTAGGGCCAGAGGTATCTGTCACACAGGGACACCTCCTCCAGTCTGAGCAGGAAGGCAGCCTAGGCTATCTCTTGGAATGCAATCACCCTGCAGATCGCCAGGCAAAAAAAATGCAGGAAGCCCAAAACAGACCTGCCTGCCAAAAAACATTTGGTTTCTGAGTAGTATGACATCTCCTTCTACCTGCCTGCTTACCCAAATCTCTTTTTGAACTTTGGATACAGCTGTAGAAGATCTCTGGACACCACAAAAATTTTGTGATTCTATTCTGAAGGCACAATGCAGATCTAGATTTGAGTATCAAATTAATGGATCCTGGACTCACAGTCCAGGACTGCTGGTGTGTTTATTAAAAAAAAAAATCTCTGAATATAGAGAGAGATGAAATCGCCTTTCTGGATCTGTGTAATGGCAACAGGCTAACAGTACCAATTAGCCCATTACATAATGGGTCTTCAGGACCTGCCACGGACCAAATCTGAGGAACCCTTACTGAGTGGGACGCAAACCTGGGGGCTTGTTCTCTCCTCTCTCACTCAACATGGCCCTGTGCAACTGTTCCAGCAACCCGCAAAGACTTGGCATGAATTTCTCAGCGTGTCGCCATGGCTAGAGCTAAGCAAGAGCCAAAAATGAATTAGGTAAAGACGGGAGGCTCCAGGCACAAATTCAGCAGGTGAATTTATTTGCAAATTATTCCTTTTAGCTTGCTCGTGTGAGATTCTCCTTACATACTTGGAAGAAAACTTTATCATTCTTAAAGCAATATCTGGTTTTAATAATTGGTTCAAAACCAATCAGGCAAAAAAAATACTTAATAAGAGAGTCCTTTTTCAAGTCATTATGCATTTATGATGGGATTATTGGTTTCAATGATGAGAATGCTATTGTTAGGACTGGGTTGGGTTAAGCCATCTTATTTTCTTGGAGAATTCTCTAACATTTAATTGATTTACCTTATTCCTTCTGCCCCAATACACTAATGTTCTCTGTTCTTCTTGCTCTTTGGATTAAGTTGTGTAAGAGCCTCCTGCAAAAGCCATCTTTCGGGATCCACAACCTCCTCTGTGAGCATTTGGTAACACGTGACATTATACTGAAGTGTAATCAGAAATCAAACTCTAGATTGTAGTTTTGATATTTGCAGGGGGGAGGGTGGCGTTGACAACGTACAACTAGCTAAGGCAGTGATCCTTTGCTCTGGTTTGTTAGAAGCCTGGAGTACCTCCAAGTACCTCCAAGATGGTGAAAAACAAACTTACAAAACATTTTCTGAAGAAAACTAATTAGAGTTTATCCCAGTTTGAAATATATATATAAAAAAAAATCTGTTACTAGATAGGAAGTGTGTCACAGTAGGACTTGGAATTCTGTGAGAAAACAAGCAACAATAGTCATTGAAACTCCTCGGAGCTTAAAAGCCAGTGTGTGCTCCAAAAGTTAAAAGAAGAAGAAAAGAAAGAAACTCTATTCTTGTTCTTAGGAAGTCCAATTCCAACACATACCTTATGACACACTCAAAAAGGAACCAAGACAAAACCCATTCCAGGACATTTCCTCTAAAAGAATGCAAATAAGGTGTGTCACATACTTCCATGAATAAAATAAACTCGATAATATCTAATAACACCATTACACTATTCAATGTGCCTAAATTACAGCTGTACTAAGAAATGAGAAAATCTCTGGAATGGGACCAGGATTGCTGTTTAATTGTCCATTAGAAAAAGGCAAAACAGAAAATCGCTGGCAACGATTTCCTTTTGAGACCATTCACCTTGTTTTTAAAATGCGAAATCAAAAACACACTGTGAGGCTGCGGAATGCGAGCAAGCAGCTGTCTGCTCTCCTCAGCTCAGACATAGCAACTACAGCAAACCCACAGTGCCAGCTTGAGACTGGCCGGGCAACTAGCAGGGCACACAGCAAAACCTTCACTTTTCGGTGTCGAATGAGCCCACTGAGGATATCTCCTTCCCTTCACCTTTTCTCCCGAATTGAGGTCTCACTATTTAGGGATGCTCTTCCATTATGGGATGTACTCCCAAAGCCCCTGATAAACAATGACAATTTTATTTTCAACATTCAAATTCCTCTCCCAGGGCCATATTCCATGAATGAATGGCTTGTAAGACACACCGCTAATAATAAAATCTGCCAACGGTGCCAACACAAGTGCAAGACAAGCATGGGAAAGCTGAGGCTGGCCAGAGAGCTTCTCCCATACCTACAGTGGCTGTCGCCTTCCAAGAAAGCTGTGGAGTCGCCTGCTTATTTATGTGCATGCTCGCCAGGAAGGTATTACTTTTAAAAAGTGAAAATAAATAGCTCCTGCAACCCCTTCCTTGTCTTGAAATTCCTATTTCTATTAGAAAATAAACTTGTAAACTCCATCTGTTAAGATGCTTGAGAATCAGACCCCACAGAGCATACCAATGTGTGTTGAAGGATCAATCCTATACTGGCAAGGGAAGGCAGTAGAAACGAGAAGGCTATCCCCACTCAAACATAATGCACTGTGAGACGCTACAGAAAAACCAAGCGCCACACAAGCGATTGTACGTGTCGCAAACTCAACTCGTCTGACCTCGCCAACACTTGTACCCTGTGCTTCTGTCATGAAATTGTCGGAATTCCAGAGTCAATGCTGCCTGAGCTCTCTCACCCAGTGCCTTAGCCAAGACTTTTTTTTTTTTTTTTTTTTTTTTTTTTTTTTTTATCTCAGGGCAGTCTTCTTTCCTCTACAACAACCACAACCTCACTACTACCAAAAGACTTTTAATCCGTTTGCCTACCACCAATAAGCTGGTATGTAAAAATACAACAACTGAGCTCACACAGAGAAGTCTCTATACAATTTATTTGCTTGGCAATGGGCAAGCTTCTCCCTATTGCCACACCCTCACTCGCTCTTCTTTTCAGCCACCGTCACTTAGCAAACACTTATTGAGCACCTACTATGCTCAAAGCCCTTGGCTGGTTCAGAGTTCTCAGCACCAGATAAGACAAAGGAGATGGCCTCCAGCTTTAATTCTCACGGTGGTGTGAACACAGAAGTGAGGTGGCCAGACATGCCCAGCTCTGAGCTTCAAACAGAGTAATCAGAGAAGATGCTGTTCGGCGAAAAGTAATAAAGACTGAACTGGAGACATTTTACTTTTTCTAACTATGAAGGCAGCAACCAGCTTCTAAAGAAATGACAGAATTGGCTCAGCTGTTAAAGGCGCTCTCTGCCAGGGCTGAAAACCTGAGTTGAATCCCTTAGACATAGACCTACATGGTGGAAGAAGAGAACAAACTTATGCGATCTGTCCTCTGACCTCTACACATGTGTAGTCTGCATGTGTAGACATGTGTACATGGCTATACTTGCACACATACATGTGTGCACAGATGCTCGCTCTCTCTCTCTCTCTCTCTCTCTCTCTCTCACACACACACACACACACACACACACACACAAGTTTTTTTAATGGCAAAATGAAGTAGTCCAGACACAGCTCTTAAGATTAGTCGCCCTGGGAAGTCCTGGACACTTCAGTCCTTTTTAAGAGAGACACTCAGGAAAAGAAGAGAGTAGGTAGAAATGTTTGGAGGTGAGCTGAAAAAATCGGAAAGAAGTCAGAAGGCTGAAGCATAATGAATTAAGTAAGCAAAGGAGAGCTGGAAATTCGAGGCACTTAGGGGCTAGAATTTATTCCAGACACAGTGGTCAGCCTGCAGAGGATGTTAGACATGGACATGCCTTGGCATGACAGCCGTGCTGACTCCCTGAAGAACCAAATGCAACAAGGCAGAGTCAGGAAATGTTTGAAATTGAGACGGGAAGGAGGGTGCAATGGAGTTTCCATAATGTTTATTTCATCTCTTGAGAAGATGGTGGGCCCTTACGTATCATGTAGACACTTGTAGGGACCAGAAGGTCTCAAGAGGTAGAAAATCATTTATTTAACCTCATCCCTCTGCAGGCCTTGGATTCATAACTCTGTGCAGCTCTTTCCTATCTCCTGTTGTGTCACGGTAGCCCAATACTGGCCCATTTCTCAGCTCTGTTCCCATAAACTCCATCTTAAGACCAAGTAGTCTTAGTCTTCTCTGGTTAATCTTCAGAATGGTACCCTTTACTAATATCCGTTCTTCCCATTTGTTATCATGAACTCTACTTCAGCATCTAAGACTCCCAAATTTAAATAAGGTTCCACGCTTATAGACTTTTCCAATCCCCTATGGCTTCACTTCCCAACTGTCCCCAGTGTGTATTCTAATGTCATTGCTTGCGGTGCTATCCAACCAGATTTCCACCTCTTGGCTCATGGCCTCCAACTGGAACCCATTCCTGGAGCATCACCTCCTGCAGCTCTGCCAATTCATTAAGTCTCCTCTCAAGGGTCCTATTTTTAAGGGAAACAGTCTGGACCACTCCTCTCTTAAAGACTCTATCTGTGTTTCCTGTGGTCAGGAGGTCAGGCTGCTGGGTCTCTGTCATGGGACGTTCTGGGGTAATTACCCAAACTTGTTCTCTCCTCCTTTAGCCTAAAGGGCTGGGGAAGCAAGCCAGAGAAAGCCGCTGCCTTAAAAAAAGATTCAGGAAGGCAACATACCTAAAGTCACCACCACCTTGAGGAAAACAAGGACTGCCATTCTTCTGCCAGTCCGGTGGTCTTGCTTGTGGAAGAGGCAGCATCTTTCTAGTATGGCTGTGCTCCATGAGGGGGGCCTGAGACTCCCCTGTCTTGCACATATGGTACATTTTGTAGGTTCATATCCCCCATTAAAAGTGAAAATTAAAGCCGGGCAATGGTGGCGCACGCCTTTAATCCCAGCACTCGGGAGGCAGAGGCAGGCGGATCTCTATGAGTTTTTTTGAGACCAGCCTGGTCTACAGAGCTAGTTCCAGGACAGGCTCCAAAGCCACAGAGAAACCCTGTCTCGAAAAA
>NC_022011.1:59249493-59287449 GCF_000317375.1 Microtus ochrogaster | reverse complement strand
CGAAAAAAAAAAAAAAAAAAAAAAAAAAAAAAAAGTGAAAATTAAATAAAACCTCTCCAAAGATTTAATGAAGCCTTCTTCATCTCTTTATTTGGAAGATATTTTATTGACTTTTGTTGATGAATAGATGCTGAACATAAAACAACCAATTTTTAAAAACATTTTTATACCTTCCATCCAACTACATTGAATCCCCTGAAGATAGAAGTAAACTATTTTTATTTCCTACCTTACAATTCCATTTTGTATAGTATATACATATGTGTGTGTAAATGTACATGTTACATAGAGAGATATGTATGTATATGTAGCTACATATCAACTATTGTCCATTTTAAAGATTTTCTGAATTAAATTCTTGAACAATTAATAGAAGTGATGCATTGTCCTACTGAAGCCCCCAGGATGCTCCTATTTAAAAGAAAAACACCTTTTAAATGGGGGGGGGGACTTCATTTGCCATGAACAAACAGAATTACAGCAGCAAGGAATCATTCTAGATCATAAGAATTTGGAAGCCTCTGAAGACCAGAGTAAGAAGGATGTTCCTGTTGGTGACATGTGTCCACCAACATCAACCCCTTGTACAAGGTGTAGCTAAGGGCCACAACTCAAGACATTCTGCACAGGTCCTTTAAACACAAAGACCTCATCCCCACTTTCTTTTATGTCAATAAAGATAATTTTCAGGCAAGATGTAGGTGCTTACACCTTTAATCCAAGGGAGGCAGAGGAGGCAGGAAGATCTCTGTGATCTTCAAGGTCAACCCAGTCTATATAATGACTTCCAGGCAGTCAGAGCTACACAATGAGATTTTGTTTCTATATGTATCTATTGCTCATGACCACAGTTAATACTAAGCATTGACGGTGCTTCAGGCTTATGAATAGTTATGAATCTCATTTCATGTAAGAAAGGAAACCTTATCAAACATATAGGTACTTGCTGACTTTAGGATATCATAGCTTACCTTTTTCAAAAGTAAGCACCAAATGCTAAAATAGAAATAATAACTATATTATAAGACAAACTTGTGACACAGCATGTATTTGGTCACGTGAGGCTGCACACATAATCCCAGCACCACCAAAGCTATGTTAATCTGCAGCCTGGACATCTTTGTTCACAAAACATCAAATAGGCTAAAGAGGATTTTTTTTCTCTAAATAGGGTTTTCTATCATCTCTATAAACATGATTTTATTATATTCCTTGTTCCTAGGTAATCACATACCAAAGTAATTATAAATGTAATTTATACCACTCTACCTAAAGAACAGTGTTTTCACCAGTAATGAACTAATATTAAAACTCCAGAGCAATTATGTTGTCTATAGTTCATTACAGCTCCCGCTGCCCATTTGTGGTCTTTCTTCCTTACCTGCCTTCACTGTCTTCCTTTTCCCTGCCCTTTGCTCTCCTGGCTCTTTCACCATTTGTAAATAATTTGGCGGTCTCTCTTAGCTGATGGGCTGCATCTACAGACCCTAGCTCCACGCTAGTCCACGGACTAAGCCATTCAACTCCAGGAGTCCTGGTCTCATGGACTCCCTCATCTTCTCTCGGTTCACTTATAGCAGACACTTCTCTTGTCAGCTTCTGAAGAGACTAACAAAGACTTCATTCTTACACAGCAACACAAAAGCCAGGCTGATTTCTGATGCATCAATATGTTTAGATTCTCAATATGTCTATGTCACAACCTGTGAAATATCCTGAATTATGATTTTTTTTCTTAAAAAAAAAACCTGTCCAGTTCTATGCAGAAAGTTCATCTCTCCTGAAGTCTGACTGAGAAACTAACGCATACTCAACCTGAAAGAAATGGGTGAGGAAACCACCAAGACAACCATGAAATCCTGTTTCTTAATTTCTCTATGCTTCACTGTCTTTCATGTGTTCATATCTAGAACCACATGGGCTCCGTGTATGAATTCAGGACATGCTTGGTCTTTTGGACTTTGTCTTTCTCTTTTTTTATCTTTCTTCTTTGCTATTCATGCTTCTTTATTACTGATCACAAGTGACAAGGCCCAGCACTGCAAGTAAACACCTGTTCAGCTCTCTCTGAGTAAAAAGCCTCTCAGCCCTTTGGACCATTATGTGCTCTTGAATAAGGTTAGAACAGCATGGATGCTCTTACCTCTCCTGACTCCCTTTCCTCCTCTTCAAGAGATGATATATATTTAAAAAAATCAAGGTATTTATGCTGAATTCATCAAAAGTGGTTTGGGCCACTATTTCTGTTTGCTTTTTCACCTGCTGAAAATTAGAACTGGGGAGAAAAACCTGCGAAAGAGGTCTTTGAAAAGAAAGACATGACGTCAGAATAATTCTGTAATAATGAACCTCTACATATATGACTCAAAGCAGATTCTGAATTTAGAAGAGGGCGTGCAATTCGGTCTTAAAGTGGAAAATCGAGTAGGAAGCATAAAGATTCAACTACTTTACTTCTAAGTACTAAACTATCACCAAAACATATTTCGACCTGTTTTATTTGCTGTCCTATCTCTATGACTACAACAGTGTCTGCCATGTAGAATGGGGATTAAATCAACTAAGTGTGAACGGAATGAGCTCCTTTTTCTTAAAATACTGAAACTTATTCGCTAGCTGCCAAAAGTAGGTTCCTTCATGCACAGAGGAGCATCAACCATGTAGTTGGCCCCAACTTCCTCCTCTTGCAGAAAGCCAATAAAAGAGCTATACTTTTTTTTTTAACCTAAGAATTAAAGTTATCAATGTATTGGTTCAGGCTACTTTAAAGTCTCGGATAATTATCTTTGGTTATTTTTAGGTAATTCCTTTTATTTCAAGCTAGAAATAAGTGTTAACAAAGATTGAAAACTAAATCACTGATACACAGCAGGAAAAAAAAACATATCAATAAGAACAAAACCGTGAGCAGATGCTGAGAAATAATCTCCTACAGCACAAACTGGATACTGTTTTTAGCACTCAGGTATGTTACATCAACCCCACATGAACCCACAGAGTAAAAGAAATGAGTAGAAGGCCTGGCATGGTGGCACACCTTTAATTTCAGAACTCGGGAGGCAGAGGGTGTGGTTCTCTATGAGTTTCAGACAGGCCTGGTCAGCACAGTGAAGACCAGGAAAGACAGATCTACATAGTGAGACCCTGTCACAATCAAAGCAAACCGTCAGGAAAAAAAATCTTGGCGCTGGAGGGATAGCTCAAAAGTTAAGAGCACTGACTTATCTTCCAGAGGACCTGGGTTTGATTCCCAGCTCCCACTTGGTGGCTCAGAACCATCTGTAACTCCGGTTCCAGAGGACCTGATACTTCTCCTGACTTCTGTAGATACCTGCAAGAACATGGTTCATTCACTTCCATAAACTCAGGCACATATATTTCCACATAAACTTAAATAAATAAACCGGAAAGAAAAAGAAAGAAAGAAAGAAAGAAAGAAAGAAAGAAAGAAAGAAAGAAAGAAAGAAAGAAAGAAAGAAGTAGAACTTGAAGACAGTATACAAGAGAAGAAACATTTTTTTAATTGTAAAGCAATACATAAATTTTTGGTACATAAAACAATAAGCCAGAAGATTAAAAAAAAACAATCAAAACATAGCAATGTCTAACTCTCAATGGTGAGATTATAGGTGAACTTTCTCTTGCCTTTACTTTCTGCATGTCCAAACATTATACCACATGAATGTAAAACTGGAGCATTTACAGAAAAAAAAACCTACATTATTAAGTCACAAAAAAATATGAGACAATGGGGTGGAGAGATGGCTCAGCAGTTAAGAGCCCTTGCTGCAATTGCAGAGGACCCGGCTCAGTTACCGGCACCCATGTGACAGCTCACAACTAGCTGTAACTCCAGGTATGATGCCCTCTTTTGGCCTCTGCGTGCAACAGGAATGCACACCATGCATACAGGCAAAGCACACTTACACACACACACACACACACACACACACAAGTAATGTCTTTAAAAAGGAAAAGGAAAAAGAAGAAAGTCATGGATTAGATGGAGCAAAGGTAAAGACCACATAAGCACAAACACAAAACTCTATAAGCATCTACAGAAACATCCTGTCAGCACACACGTATCTAGGTATTGACTCAAACCCATGGGGAGTCCTGTTCATGACGCCGAGGGCATGGCTCACACAGACAGCATGGAAGCAACACTCAGGTGATCGGGCTATGGTGAAAACAGCAACAGTGGTAGTTGTAAACAAAAATGAAATGAGCAAGGGGAGAGGAACATGTCTTCCCGCGAAGACGAGCATCCATCTTTAGTGAAGCCGAGTTTGAAAGTGAACTTGTTGTCCCAGCTTTCAGGAGGCTGAAGAAGGAGGATCACTTGAGCCAAAGTGTTCAACATTGGCCTTAGTAACAGTGTGAACATCAAAGTCATCCAAAGAGATGGAGACAGAGAGACAGAAAGAGTGGGGAGGCTGAATTGTACAAGCTGCTCCTCTTGCAGGCAAGGGTAAAGTGGTCAGAAGTTAAAGGCATTGGTAAAAAGAACTCTTCAGCCCTGTTTGTTCCACAGGACTTACTAGAAGTTTCTTTGACATCTGTATATTACACTTGACAGATTCAAATTATTTGGGAGAACACAAACCTTAACCTAGTAACTTCTTAGATCTACTCTATGGTCAAAACACTGTAATATAGCTGGCATATATGATATAATTATAATATACCATTTAGCTGACAGACATAGTTTCCCTCTTTCTGGTTAGGTAGTAAATAAGAAATCATCAGGATCCACAGTGTAGGATATGGTCCTTTTCAGATATCACAACTGCAGCGCAAAGGGACCATCAGGAAAACATGATTTTATTTTAAGGAATTGCTATGCTAGTGGAAATATTGGGTATGATAATACCTGCCACGCTTAATTCCAGAGAGTGGTTTTAGGTTCTTCAAATCACATGGTATGGACTGTCTTCCTTGGCTCTCATGACAGTGGCCTGCAGATTAGAATATTTGGAATCAATTCATATAGGCATACTTAGACAGTGATAGAAAAACAAATAATCTTATATTCCATTCAAGATAGTAGCTTCTACCAAGCTCAACCACCTCCATATGCAGTATTATACTAACAAGCACAGCCAAAGAGCAGGTTTAACAAGACGGTAAAGCCAGTTTCATTCCTCAGCCAGAAACACTAAAAATACAGCGTCTGCCATGTGCTGACTGCTGGACTTCACACTTTTCAGCCATTTCTATTTCTCTGGGTTCCTGGTGCTGTCCTGTTTTGGCTATTGTCCTTGGGGGTGACTGTTAAGTTGGAAAGCAGTAGAAATCCTCCTTTAATGGTGCCAGAGAATTCACATACTAAGTTCAGGGACATCAAACTTCCAGTCACTCAGAGAAGATGAAGACAGTCTCCTGTGAATATGGAGAGAGGGCTGGAAACCCTGCTTCAAGATGGAGGGCCCAGCCCCTCTGGCTTGCATCATAGCAAATTCTGATAGAGTTCAATACATGAGTCATTACCAACTAAAATGTCTTTAATGTATTCTCTCATATTTTCTCTCTCTCTCTCTCTCTGTCTCTCTCTCTGTCTCTCTGTCGCTCTCTCTGTCTCTCTCTCTGTCTCTGTCTCTCTCTGTCTCTGTCTCTCTCTCTGTCTCTGTCTCTCTCTATGTGTCTGTCTCTCTCTGTCTCTGTCTCTCTCTGTCTCTGTCTCTCTCTCTGTCTCTCTCTCTGTCTCTCTCTGTCTCTCTCTCTGTCTCTCTGTCTCTCTCTCTGTCTCTCTGTCTCTCTCTCTCTCTCCCCCCCTTTGCCTGCCCCTCCCTCCCTTCCTTCCTCCCTCCCTTCCTCTTTCCCCATGAGACCAAAAGAATGCATAAAGTTGGTGAGAGGTGGCAGAGATCAAAGGGCAAAATCACCAACTTGTTCCAAGGTGTTAGCCCTGGTACTATGCTGTTACTCTCAATTCCACCCACAACCTTTTATTTTCTCTCTCCCCTTCCTGTCACCTTTACCTACAGTGATATTCACACACACACACACACACACACACACACACACACACACACACACACGGCACACTTCTTTCACTTCAAAGGGCCTTACCAACTCAGCTTAAAGAAAAGGAACCATTCCTGTCCCACTGAAGCCAGGCACGTAGTACCCTCCGACTAAAACTTTAACTTGGTTTGAGAGTGATTTCACAGTCAAGAATTAATACCACATCGGGATCTATTTCAAACGCTCTTTTGAAGTAAAGCTTTGACTATCCACGTATAGAGAAGATACAAACACTAGATGGAATTCTTTCTACACAAGGTGTCCACGGAAGACTCCAGAGTAACGCTTTGGTGGCAGTTCCTCTTTGTCCTCCACATCTCAGAAACCTGCAAGACCCAACTGCGCGTGAAACAACATCAAAGTCTGGAGAGAACGGCAGTTCACCCTGTGGGCAGAGGGCCCCATGCTTGCTGGACAAAATAATCTTTAAAAATCAGTATGACCTCCCAAATCTGATCTTCCCTTTCCTTCGTGCGGCCTGCTGTTACGTGGTGTCCGCCCACGTTCATCTGGACAGCAGATTCCGCCCTGTATCATCCTCCAGATACGTACTGAAGAGATGTGAGGGGGAAACGCTAAAGGAAGCCTCAAAGGTGGCCAGCTGTGAAGTTTATGTCCGGCAACCAGGCCGCCATAGCCTTCTGCTACGCCTGAAAGTCAAGCAACACCCTATTGCTTCCTCACCAAGATGAACTCTAGCTTCCTGAAGAGGATTTCCAAGGTAGTAGGCAGAGGTGGTGGAAAAAAATGGGGGAGCTGAAAAGTCCAATCTGGCAGGCTCCATTTTAGACGAAAGGAAAGCCGAAAAGTGAATGTGTTTAGCATGAGCCATTTCCTGCACTCAGGAGGGAAGAAAGCGCGCTCGGAGCCTCGTGCAGGAGGAGATCCGCACCGGTTTATCTCTGACCTGCAGCTTAGCCCCAGTGTCTCCGCTGCCAAAAAGCTCCCATTCAACGTTGTGCTGAGTTCATCAGTGCTCCCGTGTCAGGATCCTAACAGGAAAAAGCAGGACAGACAGTCCCTCCATTCAACTGCCTGGGGACCCCATGACAACTCAAATCCCCTCACAGACTGTCCATATCAACCTTCGGCAGGTCAGAACACACAACCCCTTCAGAACCACAGGCTCGGGGCCCACACCCTTTCCTCTTGTCAACATTGTCACTTTAAACAGAACATCGAGCCTTATCACGAAACCTGGAGTAAGTATGACAATTAAGATGGATTGCAAAGCCTGCTTGTGCTTCACAATTAACAATCGCTTGGCAGCAGGCTCCACACAACTGTTGGGGGGTATGGCAAGAACTTTATCCCCGCTTAGTGCTGCATTAGCATATTTAGTAGGCTGCAAGACATAATTCCTGAGATAGGAACATATTTTTGTCTTTTCAAAAAATCTGCAATTAAGCTATAATATGTAGGAAACGCACCAGGCAATCGGGGTGCAAATGCCACAAAGGAACCGGGCAAGGAGGGCAAGCCAAGCAAGGCACTCTAGCATTGCACACCTCCCTGCGCCAGGCTCCTTCCAGGGCCATGGAGGAAAAGGCCACAGTGGCCCCGCCACTGCTGGCATCCAAGGCATCTCTGGAAGCCCCAAGCTACAGGCTTACATATTTCAGCCCACACGTTTCAAAAAGCAGATCCCGGCGTGAGTTATTTAGCAAACATGGCATTTTCACAGAAGGTAGTTTTTTGATTCTTCGTCTCTGAGTAGTAGAAGAGGTTGTCAAAAAATAATAATAATAATAATAACGAAAGGTATTTCATCCCACCAATATGAAAGTCTTGCCTCAAACTCTCCACTGGTTTTCCTTGCGGCTGCCTCACCTTCCATACAGAAGGAGTGGGGGGGCTGGAGTATCAACTGACAGCAAGCTCTAAGACAACCATCCCACCCATGCTGCCTGACAGCTCCACTATGCTTGCTGCATTGGCTCGGACCTACGGTCCAGGGGGGTGAACTGGGTGGAGGCTGAAGGGGGAAAGCAACAGAGCTAGATCTTTCTGAGATAGCCAGGACTTTGTCTTTCTTGACATCTGTGTCCGAGAAGCAGGATATCCTGCCAAATACATTACAGTTGGGAGTCCCACCTTGTGACAAAGACACAGCTAAGGCTGGAAAACTCAGGGGACATAGATGGGGGGGGGGGTCTCTAGGCAGAAACCTCACCCCTACTAGGTACCTCCTGCTAAAAGAAAATACACACAGACGTTTAGGTGAGCAGCTCCCAGCTGCATAAACTGAAGCATATGAAAGTAACAAATGTGATGTAGCCCACAAAACCCTTTCTTTACAAAACCAAAAGAATCGCAGATTAAGGCACCTGGCAGGCTTGGCACGCCGAAAGCAAACCTTAGCTGTGACAAGACAAAACAGGTGTACAGGTATAAAACTTTTGCTTTCCAATAATGCCCCCCATCCCCCCCACACACACACACTCTTCCCTGGAATGCGTGGACAGGTGCAGAAGTTCAAGTTACAGTGGGGAAGTCGCAAATAAATACACAGCATTAGCGTCTGCCGTGCTCGCTGAGCACCCGGGGAGGTTAATAACTGGCAAGGTACACTAATCTCTGATTGCAACATTTGGTTTACCTTAATCTGGAGGGACAGCTGTATTAAAGAGGGAATTATACTAATCAGTTCAAGGCCCTTGCATATAAAACTTCCCATTAGGCTTAAAGTACACCAGCTTATGTTCATTCTCCAGGAGCCTCGCATCTGGTTCTGAATGCGGCTGCCTCTCATTTGCAAGGTACAAACTGAAAACAAGGGGGAGGGGCCGGCAGTTGCTGGAGGACGGGTGATAGAAAGGGAAGCTACTAATTCTTTGACATTTTTTAACAGCACAAAACTAGCTTCTAGGCATCTTAATACTAAAAGAAAAAGAAGAGACGGGGGTGGGGGGTAGGGGGGAAGCATGTGTTATCAACCCTAGGCCATTTTTTCCTGTTACCGGAGGTGACCAACATAAAATAAAATTGATGATGTCAGTCAAAACCAGCTAAGCACAAAGCTTGGCTTTGTTATCTTAAGTCAGAAGGTATGATAGGCCATGCCATATGGCTCTAATCCGCCTCTATCTCCCGTCACCTAACAGGAAACCTTCATGTAGCATGACCTTATTTGGCTGGTTCCAGGTTAGGCCTGCCCAAAGGGGATTTTTTTTCTGTCTCTGCTCTATCCAAAGGTTTATGTTGATTTTTTTTTTCTGAGCCCTGCAAACTATAAATCCGTCTGATTACTCTGCACTCTTTTGCTTGACTGAGCCTTTACAATCAGACAACCCCGCTCACAATGAGCTCCTAATGAATGAAACATCTACAGCATTAGTTTCACCTAGCTGCCTCTTTCCCATGCATGCGCTGCTTTGTCAGACCTGGTTTGATGAGAAAAGCTAGTGACACTCGCTGCACCTATTGATCAACAATGCCGTAATGAGGGGCATAACAAAAAATTACCTAAAACAACCTGATTAGAAATGACAAGCAAGGCTCCCTCCTCGCTCTGCGGCCGACGGTAACCCTCACCGAAATAATGAGGGAGGATTGAAATCTTTCTGTACCGCGGGGTTCGCCTCTGAATGTGGGTTCGTGAAGAGAAGCCATCCTGCAGCGGTGTTTTCGGTTCTTTCAGGTTTTGTGACCATCAATAATGTTAGGGGCTCTTAGGGCCCAGGCTGCTTGTCTTTCACACGTCTGAAACGCTCTCCCCTGCTTTTTCTTCTAATGCTTTCTAGATAGCCAAACTAATATAGAGATCTTCACATTCTTTCTCAAAGGGGAGTTTAGTCATTGAGAAACTCGAGAGTTCAAGTGCCATAATTAGGGAAATAAATATGATCTAAAGAAAACTCTAAGGACACAGACACAAAAATATTTTGAATAAAGTAGCAAAAAAAAATAAAGTTACGGTTAATATCACCTCCTTAAAAAGAATAACTTAACCTGATCGTGGACATGGATTTGGGTTCACCCAGGGGACCTTTGCAACTTGGAAACCAGCTCACACCCATGGGAGGCCAGGCTCTTGTGAAAGTTTGATTCAAAGACAGAAATGTGTGGGTTTTGCAATTGTGTGGCAGCCTGTTGGGAGGGTTTCCATCGGTGCACAGATGCACTTGAAAATCAAATATGGACATGGAGAATGTTTTTTTGGAGATGGAAAATGAGTGCTGATGACATGTTTATACTTCGCAGATGGATCCAGTACAGAACCATTTTTTTTTGTAAAGAAACAATATCCACCATTTGCTATTTTTTTTTAACAACTACAAAATGGTGGCACAAAAACTGAGTATTCCCATGACATACACTCCACCTGTTCCTTGGTCTCTCAACTGTCTTCCAGCCTGAATGTAATCATTGACTGTTGTAGTCTTATTTTTTTCCCAAATGTTATCCAAAAGAATATGAAAAAAAAAGAAATACAATACACAAAGACACTTGGAATAGCAAAAGGACTTGAAATTAATTTGCTCCATATGAAAATTTGGAAGATGGCAAATGGTATTAAATAACAAATGCTGAATTTAGCCCTGAAGGACTCATTTTCTTATTGGCATATTTTCTGCTTAAGTCTGATAATCAGTTTTTGAATGCCTTCTTCAAAGTACCTAGAACATCTCCTTTTACTTCTTCCTTTGGCACACCAGTGGCCCCTTCGGTTTCTAAACTTCTAGAGGTGGTAAACATATCGCATGAGATTAATTAAGCAACAAACATTTTGTGTTTCTAAATATCATTTATAACAACAGGAAAATGCCCAGAGCCCATAGGATATATATCTTACAAGATAATCCATGGCAATGGGTTTTTGATCCTACTGCACATCCTGGCTTTGGGGGAGCCTAGGCTCTTTGGATGCTCACCTTACTAGACCTGGATGGAGGTGGGTGGTCCTTGGACTTCCCACAGGTCAGGGAACCCTGATTGCTCTTAGAGCTGATGAGGGAGGGGGACTTGATCGGGGGAGGGGGAGGGAAATGGGAGGCGGTGGCGGGGAGGAAGCAGAAATCTTTAATAAATAAATAAATTAAAGAAAGGAAAGAAAATTTCCTTATTAGGTAATATAGAGTAAGCAATTTTTGTCTGAATTTCTGATTATTTCCTTTGAATAATTCCATTAAGTGAAACCTGTGAGATCAAAGATATGAGTGAATTAAAAAAAAAATCCAAAACTGTGGAGCTGACGAAGAACATTATGGATAACATTAGTTGCACACTTTGCCTCCTCAATACATGTCAGCATAATAAAATCCCAAATGCACTGCCATATCAGTAATAGCTGTGCTTCAGGTGTGAAATGTTGATGAATGTTGGCTACTTCAAAGATGTAGACATCACATTATCTTTAAAGGGGATGGACATGACATTTTAATATACGTGGCCTTATGCAGTACTTTGTTGAAATAAAATATAATATTTAAAAGAGGGATATTGCACACGCATTTCCAGACTTGATAAGCGAATAACTTTACTTGTGCCAAATTATATATGCTATACTATTTTTTTCTTAATAGTGGTAAGTCAGACTAACTTGCCCTGATATTTCCCTTGTCTTTCTGTAGGTTTTCATGACCTACTGAATTCCACAGCCAACATTTTAGTTAAAAATATTTTCATTCTAAGAATTTGTCTGAGGTTAAGAACTAGAAACAGAATACGAATCTCAGAAAATGATCAAACAGCCTGAGACTGCATAACAAAATCTTGAGACTATACAAAAACCAGCGTGTTCTCTGAACCCAGTGTCTCCTGGCAGTACACCAGGCATCGGTGTGCAGCTCGGCATTTTGTAATTCCCACACCTTGTTATCGTCCAGGAGCTAATGAAAGTCCACGCACACCTCTTTAGATAAAACCCCTTTTTTCTTGTCAGATCTCCTGTACATGTGAATAAGGTCGAAACACTTTATAAATCCTTAATTTGTGCTTCTATATAAAAAGAAAAGTTTAAGACCCGTTATATTCTTAGAGTCTCATAGAAAATCTTATGACTCTAAATTTGTTAAAAATCAAAATGATTAAGAAAAATAAAAATATATCTTTCCCATTATTGTGATTAAACATCTTTCAACAAAAAGCAGAGAACAAAAATATAAAGGCTCAGAAATCTTAGATTTTGACTCATTGATTTAAAATATTAAGGAAAGAAGCTTCCAGATGTAAAATTAACTACAGAAGTTCACATAAATGGAACATTATCTTCAAGTCGTCTTTTCTGAGACTTGCTTGATTCCACTAGACCATTCTGTTTGAAAATTCTGCGGCAACAGTTTATGGCGGACTGGCTCTAGACGGCCAGCCACATACTCTTTGAGAAATATGTCACTTCTCCACACCACAGTTCTTAGAGAGCATTGTACTCAGAGGGTAGGTGAGTAGTAAAATAAAAATTAATAAGCTCAATTCTGCCAACACCTAAGCAATCGCCTGGATGAAAAGACAGACACCTTTTAGAGGTTATCAGACAATTTTAGATTTTGGTTTGATTTGAAGAAATTGGTTGTTTATTGTTTGTTGGCACTGGTTCTCATAACCCATGCTGGCCTTGACACTAACCTGCTGCTTTTACCTCCCAAGGACTGAAATTATAGCATCTACCACCACTCCCTGCTAGTCATTAAACCATTCACTAAGAATCATGTGATGATATCACCAGCTTCCTGGTGACAAGTACAAGTTAAGTAGCTTCTAGATACGCTGTTAACCAAAGAATACTTTAAGTAAGGAGATTTGAGCTGGGTGGTTGTGGCGCACTTTTTTAATCCCAGCACTCGGGAGGCAGAGACAGGCGGATCTTTGTGAGTTTGAAGCTAGCCTGGTCTACAAGAGCTAGTTCCAGGACAGGCTCCAAAGCCATAGAGAAACCCTGTCTCGAAAAACCAAAAATAAATAAATAAAAAAGAGAGAGAGATTTGGGGGTTGGGCTCAGTTATTTTAGTCCACATTTTTCTACTAACCTACTGGCTAATTTAGTCCCATCATGACTGTGAAACTATTTACCATCAAAACATCTCTAAGAAGTAGACTCTAAGTCATATATCTGACACAAAACAAAAAAATTCTGGTCTGTAGATTTCAGTGACTACCCAGTATGAAGCAGGTCATGAGATGTGTCTATAACTAGGTAGGTTTTTACTAAGGTCTTTAAAAACCGATATCAGTTTTTAGCTTACAGGAAAAAAATAATACCCTTGCCTTGAAAAGTTAGGTGACATATCACTCTATGAATGGAAATAGATACTCTGAGAAAACTATGAATTTGGCTGATCAGGTAAAGTACACAGAAAGACCCAGAGGTCCCATGTTCCACCACTGAAAAAGGAATACTAGTCAGTACTCATAACTGCATATTCTGCTTGGAACCTTGATTTCCCCTTTCACATATTCCTGTGATTTCTATTTTCATAATCTAGGAATTATAAAAAATATTTGGCAGGAAATATGGTGTACACAGCTTCATGATTATCTAGAATTTATTTGAAAAGATGAATTTGAAATAGAAAATTACACTTAACTTTTTATTTTTATTGTAAAAATAACGCATGTTCATTATAAATACACAAAAGTAAATAATAAATAAATACATTACTGTGATGATGCCATGTTAGTTTACAATCTTTGCAGTTTTGTCTGTGCAAAATTACAAATATTTTACTACAAAGAAGCAATTTTTTAAATTTTACTACAAATGTTTTACTACAAAAAAAGTCATGCCATGCATGGCATCTTTCAGCCTTACTTTCACCTTCTAAGACTGTGTTATGAATGTAGTTTTTCCTGACAATAAAAACAATCATGCTCTTTTCCAGCATAGTACTCTAAGCTCCCCCCGTCATTCATGTCCTCGGCTAGCAAACCTCACTAGCTCACTCTGGCTGCCATTCCTGTTCGTGTTTTCATCACAACCACGATGAACTATTTGAATACAACTCTGGTCCTGTCCTCTGCTTTCGCTTTCTTAAAATTTTTTGAAGAAATGTCATTGTCTGTGTCAAGATTTCTTAACACTAGTGACCCTTTAAACCAGATAATCCCTTGCTGTAATTCCTGCACTAAAGAAAGGTTAGCCATTCACTTGCCTCTACCTATGAAACCGCAGTAGCCCTGTAAACCTACGACACCCAACAGTATCTCCAGACATTGCCCAATAATAGTTCACAATGAATACCATTGGTCCGACTCAATAACCAGATCTTTAGCATGAACCACGGGGGGTCTATATATTGATCTAGAACTAGTTGGTTCTCTAGCGTCAACTCATTTTCCTCTTCTTCCTCTTCCTCTTCCTCTCTCTCTCTCCTACTCCACAATGGTTTTCCTACTACACAGTCTGAACGAATGAGTTCCATCCTTTTGGAGCGTTTTACCCATGCCACCTGACAGGTTTATCGTTCATCTCACTCTTGGCCTACACAACTTCAACTCATCCTGCGGATTACGTTTGAAGAATGGCCTTCTGGGAGTCTTTCCCATCTCCCTCCCGAGGGCTGAATCCTTTCCTGTGTGCTTTTTATGGAACTGTAGATCTTTCAGACTTGTCATCTCTGTCTCTCCATGAATATTCATTAGTGTGATTATTCACTGCCTGTCTATCCTTCTCAAGACTGGAAACTCTGTGAATAGGGGGTAGGCATCTTGGTAAACTCAACATTTAGGAAGAGTGTTAACAAAAACCTGATGAATAAAATGATTGCCCAGAATCACCGCCTCTAATCTAAAAATTGGTCTGATGATTACTCCCAGTACTTGCGTCGCGATACAGGTATGTCTTACTCTTCCAGGTCATTTGTCTGGTTTGTATTTACCCATGCAGTAGCTGCTCTGATTTATAAACCTTAATCCTAATTAGTGTTCATGCATAAGCATTGGTCTAAAACCAAACATGCAATAAGCATGTTCCTTTTTATTGTTTGCATTTTAATTTTTTCATTAGCATTCCGCCAATGGAATAACTTAATCTATAGGGAAAGGTGTTAGGCTCTCGTATACAGAAAATGCACAAAAAATCATATAAGGATTTTGGTCATTTATACTCATTTTGAGGGTCCTTTTGTTTGTATTGAATCCACACTCAAATATGCCCATCCAAATTCAGCATGGAAAAGCATGAGTTGTTTTTTTTATAGGCCTGCAGCACTGCAAGCTCTAATTTGTTTGGCACATAGCTCCCATTGGTCACCATGAAAGATCCTGATCTGGTTTGGGGAATCTTGACTGTT
Source organism: Microtus ochrogaster (assembly GCF_000317375.1). NCBI lineage: Eukaryota > Metazoa > Chordata > Mammalia > Rodentia > Cricetidae > Microtus > Microtus ochrogaster. The sequence continues at coordinate 59,272,192 of NC_022011.1, read as the reverse complement.
TTTCCAAGTATAATAGCCTAGGAAAGTATAGTTTGTTCTTACACTCTTGAGGAACTCCACTTAGAACAGTTGCCATGAGAAACGCAATAGTAGCTCCAAACAGTGATTGCATCTGCTGACCTCTATGCTTTGTTCAATTGCATAAAGGTTATAGAAAATATTGTATCATTGCATTCTTAATGGCAATGGCAATTTGAACAAAATAGAAGTTCTGTCAATAAGAAGTCAAGAAAGATTTGCATGACTGAACCTCTAACGTAGTCTACTCCAGAAAAAGCAATGGGATAAAAAGTGCTAGATTTATAAAAAAAAAAAAATCAGTCCCAAATATGGCTACGGACAGTTCCTAGGAGATATTGTAATATCTTTCAAATGCATTAATTTTTCAAGATACAAAAATCTGAAAAGAATTACAATCAGTTCTCAGTTCCCCCAAGTTTAATAATAAAGATGAGTCACTACCTTCTCTACCCTTCATTAATGGAAAATGGACCTTGGAACTTCTGGTGGACTTTCTTTGCCTGCAAAAGTTCATGTTGACAGCAGTCAACTTCCGTCCATCATACTTTCTGACTATTAGAGCATCAAATGGAATCTTTCTATTGCCCTTGGTCTTCTGCAGCTTTAAATTCACCAAAGTCACCATATTTGAGAATATTATAATATTACAAATACTATATCTTAAATTATATAAAACACTACTAATATTTTTTTCAAAGAGCAAGTTATCTTGAAATATGACTTGACCAATTTTTTGCATGTGCAAATTTTTATAAAATTATTTATACATTTTACATCTCAACCACAGTCTCCCCTCCCTCCTCTCCTCCCATTACTTCCCTCACTTTACCTCTGCCCCCCCCCCCATCTACTCTTCCTCTGTTTCTGGTCAGAAAGGGCAGACAGTCCATGGGTATCAATAAAGAATAACACATCGCATCTCTCCTTGTGTTAAGTCTGAGGAAGACAACACAGTATGAACAGTAGGTTCCCAAGAACCAGCCAAAGTGTCAGGGACAGCCCTGCTCCCATTGTTATGAGTCCCACAAATAGACCAAGCTACACCTGCCCTGTCACATATATGTAGATAGCCTAGGTCAGTCCCATGAAGGCTTCCGCGTTGTGGGTTCAGGTTCTGTGAGTTTCTGTGAGTCAGGTCAGTTATTTCTATGGGTTTTCTTGTGATGTCCTTGACTGCTCTGGTTCTTACATCCTTTTTTCCTCTGTTCAGTAGGATTCCCCAAGCTTGGCCTAATGTTTGACTGTGGGCCCTTGACCAATTTTTGAGTGAAATAGATCACCTAAAAAATTTATTTCATTGAGGTCAATATTCCACAATCTGAACTTACTTAATTCCATGGAGGTTTATGAAATTGTGGGTATGTATAAGGGCACTGTGGAGGTGGGGCAGGTTTATGGGGTCTAGATCTCATGATGGAACAAATACTTTACAAATGTTATTTAATTGTATATTGGCATGAAGATATTTTAAAGAAAATGCTTGCCATATTATATGATGAAATTATATGATGACTCTTTGTCTCTACCCCCTGCTGTGTTATCTTGTTAGTGATTCCAATTGGCATTTTATAAAGAAACTTTCATTTCACTTTAAATCTGTGCTTCTAGACTTTGATATGTGTACACATTAGACACATGTGCTTCTTATGTATACATATTACATACGTGTGGTTTTAAACTTTTCATCTTATAAATTCATTGTAGATTATATCATTTAGGTTCTACAAATTTTAATATTGTAGACTATGAAGTATTAACTAGGACTAACTTTGCAGTCTTGAAAAAAATGAACCACATTTTCTCTGCTCTGTTTCTACATCTGTAAGGTAGGTTGCTAATAGTTTTTACTGGTAGTATCTCAAGTACTATACTTGGAACAATGTGCATGAACATGGGTATCCTTAGTGATACACTCTACATACCTACAGAGATACAGCTAATGGGGGCAATGAAGAATGAAGATAGGGCAGACACAAATGCACACATTCAGAAAAGCTGTGATTGGGTAGGATGCACTCACTCTGATGGAGGGCATCAACTACAACAGCAACCTAGAACCTCACTGAGTGATGTAGGTGGGCCTTCTATCTATCTGTTGTTTCATTGGTTAATTAATAAAGAAAACTGATTGGCCTGATAGGTCAGAACATAGGTGGGTGGAGTGGACAGTACAGAATGCTGGGAAGAAGGGAAGTGAGTCAGATGCCAACTGAGTTTACTTTATACATCTGGAACGAAGAGGTAGGTTTATTACATACAGCTGAGTAATGGGATGGTTTATGGAATACAACCGAGGAGGCAGGTTTAGCTAATCTTGATCGGAACTCTCTGTAGGGGAGCAGTCTCAGATTATAGCTATCCTCTGAGGTTGTAGCTGTCATCCTGTGGAAGGAAGCTGTGAATGATGTAGTTTGTACCTACACCCTCAACACTCACAGCCTGACTAGAGGCAGGCTTTGACATTCCTTTGAGCCTCATGTGGAAAGGATTTGCCCCTCTAATGGGTGTGAGACATTCGGGTCCTAGATAAGACCATGCCGATGTCAAACAATAAATATTCACTTGGGATTTCGTCCATTCCCCGCACTTAAATCTATGCCCTCACATGCGGCTGCATCTAATAATTGCTTTGCTTGACAAAGGAGAACTCAGGAGAGGTGGCGTATGGTTCACTCCATGACCTACATGACTTGGTTTTAGTAATACATAGAGTTGCAGAACTCTCCTCTCGAGCAATTAGTAAACACTGGGGAGACCGAAGGACCTGGCTAGTGGGTAAGAAAAGTGCTTCGTGCTAGAGAGAGATGAGTTTCAAGTTTATTTTAGCTGGAGTTAACCCTGAAAGCAAAGCCTAAATCTAGGGCTTTGCTGCACATTGGTTATCCCCAGAAATATGAATAAAGAAAATTAAGAAAGAAAAACCAGTACAAAAGGATTCATGGAATCCCATCTGGTGACAACACGGCCTCTAAGAAGCATGTGGGTGCCTCTCAGAACTGCCTGTGCAAAGGACACCTGGCTGGAATCATTATCCACAGACGCCTAGCTCTCTCTGGTTGCAGACTGTTCTCGTCAGGAATAAGTTCCCTCAACATTCCCATGGCTGGGGGAGCATTGAGCAGGCTTCTACAGCTCAAGGAAAGCTATCAGGTAGAAAAATGAAGATTCAAAAAGTTCTCCAGGGGTAAGAAAGCTCAACTCTAGCATGAGATTCCTAGGAAAATGCCCACTGGTGCAGCTCAGTCAAAGGATGGGGCATGAGCTCTAAGCTTTCTTGTTGAAATGATCTTTTTGTGCAACCATAGAAAACTCCAAGAAGATGAGGACAATACAAAATGAATACTAACCTAAAAGGATAAATCAGAAGCTTGGTTCTTTATAAACATTGGTATAATGGTCTGTCGTATGCATTGGACTATTGTAGCCAAAATAAAAATGCCAGCAAACAGGATCTTTCCAGAAGACCTTACCAGGATCACAGTCACACAGGTATCAAATTTGGTGACAATATATAGCTTCTGTACTGCCACACAGGAAAAACAATGGCTCACAAATCTGGTACTTGCTCATGGCATCATTCAGGTCTCTACACTGCCGCCCCTGACTCCAATCAAAGCCTGGTAAACACAAGCAAGCCACACTGCTCAGCCAGTATCTCAGAAGTCCCTGTTTTACTAAACCATTAAGCAGACACCACTATATATGGGAACTGCAACCCCTAACTTGACCCAACAAACATGATGTGGAGAATTAAGTTCAATATCAAGGAGTTTAAAATTCTGACTTCTGAATCAAGCTTGTTGGTTCATTTACTCTGACAATAAATGGCAAAATCATCTATAAATAACTATCTATCAATAGTTTAATTATGCATTCAATATATGGCTATAATTTCTATCCAATCAGAGTGCCACCTAGGGTTAACAGATTAAAAAATGTTAGCATGTACTTGAGCTATGCTCATACTGAAATAACACTTATTAATTATAGAAAGTACAAATTAGTGACGTGTTATTCTTATTATTTTACTTTATATCACATCTGGCAACCCAAGTGTGGCTTTTAGAAAATATAGAGAAATGTGCTCATTAAAACAAGACAGTAAACCTTCTGCCAAAAGTTCGAGGACTTTCCAGCAGCAGCAGCGTTTCAATAAACTGACACGTGAATTAACTACAAAAATGTACACATTGATTCCTTAGGCAGGTTTCTAAGAAACTTTCCAAAGCACTTCAGTAATTTATTTTGTCACAACATGGCAACTCGTATAATATAAAAACACTACCCCAGTGAGAGAAAAACATCATTTCAAATATTTCCAAATGAGCTTTCAAGGGGTCCCCATTTGCGTAAGAGTCAAAGAAGCACGCCTCAACTGTTTTCCTATTATTCACCTAAATATTCTCTTGTAAATAAAGTAAAAATCAGCGGTTAAGTCACAGAGCAGCTCCGCCGAATTCATTGAAGGAAAAGGAGAATCCAAGAAACACATCCACCGTTTTTCACATAGCTGTAAAACTCGGATTACAGCTCACCTTCCAAAGCAGTGTCAGCCGGTGGAACACAGTCCTTACATTCTCGCCTCAGAATGGAGGAAGCCTGCCTTCTCATTCATCCACTCATTACCTCTAACTCGAGAAGGCACAGTTACCAGAATTTTATACAATTAGTGCTCCGAGAGTGTTTTAAACGCAAACCCATAAGAGGAAAGTAAAAACAAATCAACGTTAATTGTGACCGGCTGGAACAAAATGCTTAAATCAATAGGAGGGTGGCTCATCTGCTCATCACTTCCCCATTACCTGGGAGACGAACACCTCCTGCTGTGCGTGGCTGTTGATACAGACTGGCCACCCTTGCATCCTAAGGTACATGCTAGGGAAATGGGGTTCTCTGACCCCCTCTCCTCATCTTCTAGGTACCTAACAACTAATGAGTTTGATCAACCTTATTTGGTTCTTGTTTGTGCACGGTTGTTTATGAAGTGCACACGTACACAAGGAAAGCCCTCCCATTTTGGAAGTTTATCAGGAAGCAGGGCTCCTCCTAAGGCAGTCATGGAGGCATGGGCGCATCCCCCTGAGTTTTCCTTAGCTCTTCGCATGCCCTATGCTTTCCAGAAACGCCCCAGAGGAAAACGTGACTCCTGTAATGAACCTTGCTCTGAAAAAAAGTTTGGGGATTCGGGTATGGAAAGATAAATAAAAGCCCACACATTTAGAAGTATAAGGTGGTAAATTCTCTAATGAAAGAAATGTTTTAAAAACCAAGATCCATGTCAGTACTGGGGTGTGGGGTTAACATAGGAAGACTCCTTCCCAGGGTCAGAACCTCTGGCCCTGAAAGACATGAGTATTCATAGCTCTTGTGGATAAAGATAATGTCATGTGTAACCATGTGCTATCTTTCTAGAAATATCCTTCACTCTGGCCCAGAATCCAAAGCCTGGGTTGTCAGCCATACCTGCCATTTCAAGTTAATATGTTATCTCTCTATTAAACACACGGACCAATTTCCACATTACCCACATAGGTGAATGTATGTGTGACCACAGTGTGTTTTTACTGTCAGACTTTCTGGTCACTCAACTTTGCTGGTACGCACAGGTGAGCTAATCTCAAATTGGAGGAGGGCATAGAGATGCTCAGATCGGAAGAGTATTGGAAGGATGGTTCTCATTGATAAATGAGGGCTAAATAAAAGCAGAGACACCTAAGTGCACACGGATGCGGTGCAGGGGGAGCAGTCCCAGGAAAGAACAGCTAGAGGAACATCGTGCCGGCACAGGGAAGAAGGGGAAGTGGGATGCACCAAGGGACTTCAGTCTGATTGCCGCTGACTCTTGGCTTGTGTCCCGCTGACCTCTGTGATATCTCCTTGGATTCTCTTGGAGTGGAAGAGGACATTCGTGCTCAGTAACAGTGCTGTGATGACCATAAATGCAGGATTTAAGATACATTTTTATTTCTTAAAGAGCACCTTTAGCCGGTGCTGAAAAGCCACCCAGTGTTGGGGTAGAGGGTAGTTACCTAGCTCAAGGTTTTATTTAGTGCCGGGTTCCAGGCTTTCACTCACTGCCTGCAAATCAGCATTTTCAGTGGACAAAGGGCTCAGAAGCGGCCTTATGATTGCTTCTTTTCAAATGGTAATGGCATCCTAACTCCTCTGCCAGGTTTTTCTTACCAGCGTACAAATTGCAGTTTACAAGGCTCTGAGGGGGGAAAAAATCTTAGCTGAATATCTTTTTTTTTTATTCGACAAACTGACATGTAAATTACCCTTTAAGTGCTCCACTCTAGGGCTCTGATCATCTCCTAATTGTCACAGTCAATTGTAGCCAACAGTCTCTTCAATCCCAAGCGCTTTGACAACAAGCACAAGGATCAAAGCAGAATCAACTCCCTGCAATAGCCTTCTGTTTAGGATGCCACAAACCGCCTGCAAGAGAAAGGTGTAAGGGCGTCGCAGTCTAGGAAACTTAAGAGTGGTGAGTGTTACAGTAGTCTCTTTCTCCATCACCAGGATGATGCGGCACAAGCTGCTGTGATCTCTAATCACAGGTGCAGAACAAATACACGAACCTCCTGGGCAATTAATACGCTCTTAAGATTATACTAATAGTGGAGCTTTACGAACAGCCCGGTCTCTGTGGCTTAGGCAAGCTATGACATAGTTGTGGGATAACAATCATTTCATAGCCGCTTAAGCATTTGGAAACTATTGGCAAACACCCTCGGTACCTGAGCAGAGATTCCAAAGCATGGTTTCGTTACTTTGCTGTCGGGATTCTCTGTCCCTCCAAATTAAATAGACCACTGAAAAACCCTGGCGTTTCTTTCTTTAAGTTAACCCAGAAATGTCCAGCTGGAGATGCACCGCCTAATAAACGTAAAATGTCAGGGGCTAGAGAGGTGATGGCTCCTTGATTGAGATTACTGGCTGCTCGCCCAGAAGACCCAAGCTCAATTCTCAGCATCCATGTCAGGCTGCTAAATCCAGCTCCAGGGGCTCCAACACCCTCTTCTAGCTAGCTACCAGCTGTACTCACATACATGAAATAAACACACAATACAGATACACATGCAGCATACGTAGAAATAAGAATAAATTTTAAAAATATTTAAAATGTAATATTTAAAAAACTGATTCTAAAAGAATGTTTCTCCTTACTAAGGATAGCTTAGTGTTACTGCTTTATTCAAAATGAACTAACTCAAAGTTATTCCTGATGCTAGACTTAAAAATGTACCTACATGGATCATTGCTTTAAAAACTAGGCCAATTCTGTCTAGCTAAGGATGTTGCTTGTCAGCTGGACAGTGGTGGCCCACGCCTTTAATCTAGCACTCAGGAGGCAGAGGCAAGCAGATCTCTGTGAGTTCAAGGCCAGCCTTGTCTACACTGTGAGTTCCAGGACATCCAGGGCTACACAGAGAAACCCTGTCTTGAAAAGACAAACAAACAAAAATAACCACAACAAAAAAGGAATTTGCCTGTCACTGTCTTCATAAAGCTTTATTTTAATTCAGCACTGTGACAATAAAACTAATTATTCAGTGGAAAGTACCTAATTTAAAAAAAACTATGTCAAATATATACTTTAAAAATAACCTGAAAATAATCTTGTCAGAAAAAAAAAAGATAAATGGAAAGAAATCAAAGGTGCACATGACCCCGTCCACACCTTGTTATATACCCAGGCACCATACACACAGAGCAAATAAGGTCACGCGATTATCGACAATCCTTCTATGCTAAAGGGGAAAAAAAGAAGAAGAAGAAAGAAAACCACATATGGCAAACCCCTGCGGTTCCTTCCTCAGTCAGTTAGTTCACGCCCATGGCCCTAATAGAGTATCCCATCCTCCCTTCGACTTCACCTTGACTTCTCAGGTTTGATTGAAGAGCTTCAGAGAGGGTCTATTACAGACTGAGGAATGAGCCATTTCCCATCCGAAGCTCCAAAGGGCTGCTTGTGAAGAGTCTTTGAGTGTATTTATCTCACATGTGATGCCTTCTGCAAAATCAATATGGGCATTTTTCAGTTTGACAGGTCAACATGAAATATCACATAATAATAGGAAAAAAAAAACAGACGGGTACCTTCAGACACAAAATACAGTTATCTGTGACAAAGCTTCTGGTTAGGATTCCCAGAGAGCCTTAAGAATATCTAACCAGAGTTATTCTGGCAGCTGGGGTGAAGAATGTAGAGCGTGTCCCCGGGTAGCATCATGGCTTCCCTGCTCTATCCTAACCGATCCAAGTTTGTGGTGAGAGTGGAGAATGGCCAGATACCAGGCCTTTGATTCTAATCTAACGGTTATGTAGTAAGAGGCAAGAAATTAACTTGAGGGAAAAGAAAAAGAAAGGGAGGAGGAGGAGGAGGAGAGACGTAGGAAGTGGAGAGAGAGAGAGCCCTAGCAAAGGGGAAATATTTAATATCTATTCACATTTAACTAACTGGCAAAACTGAGTACATTGCTCACCCAAAGAATGACAAGAACGCACAGTCATAACCAATATGTAACAATCACTAGCGCAATAACTGACATATTCATGTTGACAATCCTTGAGAAAACTCCAGCTCTATCTTACCATCCCCATAAGCTTCACGAACAGGCTTTAACTTAGAAAATCTATGGCTATTTTTTTTTTTACAGTGGGGTTAATTCTGAGGTTTAACTTCTAAACCTTTGAGCAAATTAAACAACATGATGTGTAGTTCAGCGTATAGAGAATAGTAGTTGGTAATCATTGAAGTTGTCGTCGGTTTCTTGCACCTATCTGCAAGCTTCATAGGGTTCTCAGATGGTTCTTCTTCTACTATCTACCAGGTTATAGATACTCACTGGATTAACTCTGGTCCTAGCTGAGGAAGGTTAAGTTTAGGAACAGGATTCCTCTAGCAAGTGAAGTGTCCTCTAATAGCGAGCATGTAGAAATGGAGAAAGAAACAGACCATGTGTTTAGAGCCACTGGGTTATAGATTTTCAAAGAATGAGTGAGGTGAGGCTTGCAGAGAAATGTCCACATGATTTTCCCTCACATACCAGCATGTCATAACTAGTGATGAAATCACCTCTGTGATTCCCCGACACAGGAGGACCTTAAAACAAACACAAAGTTCCCCCAGGGAGGTTCAGATTTAACTCAACACTTCACTGTAACTGCTCATTTCTCTCCACAACTTTCTACAGCCCATCATGACCTGACCAATATTAGCGTCTGAGCATCTTCACTTCATCTGTGCTTAGACCAACTAATGTGTGTGCAGATTGCTTTTGAAATGTATTATTAATTTTCAGTTCGGTGTCTCCACCACTCAACATAAACCTAGAGTAGACAAAATGTACATTTACAGAAATAAAACTTCATGTGAGTAATAAGGTGAGAAAAATATCATTGTAAAATAAGTGGAAGAATTAAAACTCTTGCCATATATTTTAAGGTCAAACGACTATATAGAGATTACTTCGTTTTTAATGAATCCAACAACATGTATAAAAAACTTCATGTGTGTAATACTGCTTAGTTTTAGGCACCCCAATTTTCCCCTCCATTATGAAAATTAAGCTAGAGTTTTCATTCCAAAGACACATTAAAATATTTTATTATATACTGATGTAGACTTACAAGTACAAATTGAAATAATTTCCTTCTTTTAAGGAATCATTTCCTCAAATTTTTTACATTATTTGATTTGGACTCAAATATATTTAGTAGGGAAACAAGCTTACAAATGATTAAATTCCTAGATTAATATATAAAATCCTATTTAATATAAAACGTACCTGAAACACACTAATGCCAACCATTAAGCAAACCTAAATCATAATAAATATATATGAATAAAGTCCTGTTAAAGCAAAGCAGGTGTCCAAAATTTGGGACAAGACATGAAAGAGATTGAACCGAAGGAAGTATCAGTCAAGAGTTTGGATGATGACTGTTCCCATGATCACCATCATGGCAGCACCAGTCAGCCACCATACTTCCCTCGCTATATTATTCCATGGTAGCCATTAAGATGTTGACAGTGGGAGCACATGTCATCATCACATCGCGACGTTTTAACTGAGCAGAGTAGAAGTCCAACAGGGCGTCAGCACTCCACCTCTCTCTGGAGCTTGCACCACGGGAATGCTGTTTATTTCCCAGTCAGGTCATTGAACGCTCTTAAATAGATTCAATAAAATAAAAAAGATACGAGAGTTCTGTAATATCACAACCCGATTTCTGCATTCAAGTCTTTGAGCACAGCTTTGAAAGGTCTAAGAACTCTCAAAAAAAAAAAAAAAAAAAACCTCTGGTATTAACTCAATAAAACCGTAACACTGAAGTGAATATTTACCTCTTTTAAGCATTTTTAAACTTTTATTACATTTATGGAGGGCCATAGCTGCATTTATAGAGGTATGGAGGTCAGAGGATGACCTGAGGGAGGTTATTCTCTGCTGCCATCATGCAGATCCAGGGGATCAGATTGACTGATGCAACTTAGCTACCTCACCAGCCCTATTTGCATCTTTTAGCTTTTATGGAAAGCTCGCAACATCTTTCACTTTTTTGGGTACCTCAATGGTTTACTTACTCCTTTATCATGGTTTTCTGCCTTATCACATTTCTGTTTCTGATTTTAATTGCAAACCTAATTATTCTACATGATGAATTAATAGTAGAAACATGACTCAATCATACAGCACTTGCATAGTATATTCAAGGCCCTGGGTTGTGTCCCCAAATCACAAAAGAAGAAAATGTGATGACACCTGCTTTCATGTAATTCAGTTGTGCCATTAGATTGGCTCTTCCACTTCAGGTAATTGCAATCATAGATACAGGTACTCTCTTTTACCACTGGAGCTTGGTGGACTTACATGTTGGTACACACAAGTGAACGCAATGGCTGCATCTCCCCAAGAATCTACCAGTAGCCAGAAATTCATTAGGCTGGGCTGTGGCCCAGTGAATCTCTTGCTGATCCAGGATAGACTGTTAACAGACAGACCCAGTATTCTGCATGCCCAACTCAGACAAACACAGCTGCTCGGAGACCATGATTGCAATGGTTGAATTGTGCCCAGAAGAGAGTACTCTGGAGCCTTGCTCTCTAGCGGGCTCGTGTATTCCTTTCACTTTCTCTCCCTGAGCCTTAGAAGGGATGCTATAAATTATTTAGAGCTGAACACTCAATTAACTCCTTGCCTGGGAAATTATTAAACTTTCAATTCCAAATGGACTAACACATAACCTAACATGAGAGAAATTCTACAAGAAAACACAGATGAAAGCCAAGGGAAAACATGAAACCCAGACGACAGAATTTCACTTCTCTTCTGAAAGATTCAAGCAGAGAAACACAAGAACGCCACCCTGTCCAGGTGCTCTGCCATGAGGTTGTGTAACTAACACACATTGCTGCCGGGGGTGCAGTCTCACAGGTTCACTACATAGTCAGTGAACCCAAAAGAAAAAAAAAAAAAAAACCTTGACACTCACTGAGACAAAAATACTTGACCCCAAACCAGTCTAGTTTTCAGTGGTTTCTTCATTTCTAAACATCACATCAGTAATATCTTACCTGTTGGAGGAAGGGCAGCAAGTTGTATTGATATATTTATATGTGTGTTTACATGTATCAACAATAATTAAAGGGAAAAAAGAAACAATAGAGATATATGGAAAAAGAAAGAGGGTTTGGAGTGGAGAAAGGGAAAAGATGGATGACGGAATGGCAATAGAGGATTGATGATGATCAACGCATATCATATACATGCATGAAATGCCATTTAAAACTCATTATTATTACATAAAATTAATAAAGGCTAATCAAATTGAAAAAAACATTTTTGACATTTTATCTTAACTCCCTACCATTTTTAAAAATTAAAAATTTTAAAAACAAAATAATGAATTTTCACGAACGATGGTTATAATCCCTTTCTGAAACCAGCTGAGCAAATTTACACCCGTTTCACACAAAGGCAAGAGACTGAGGCTCAACCGTGACCTAAACGAGACACAGAACAATATGAGTAGCTGAGGGAACTCGTTCACAGCCCTGGATCCCCTATACAGACCGAAACCACCAAGACTAAAATTAATGGCTTCTATGTGCATGAGTGTGGAAGGATAAAACCGTAAAATGGAAGCTAACAGACATGGTATATTAACTCAAAATTTTATGGAAAGTTTTCTTCTGTATATATACTCTAATCATTCTTTTTGTAGTTTTGGTTTGGTTTGGTTGAAACAGGGTCTCTCTATGTAGTGTTTGCTGTCCTGGAACTAACTATGTAGACCCGGCTGGCCTCGAATTCAGAAAGATCCCCCCATCTCTGCTTCCCAAGTACTAGGATTGAAGGCATGCATCACCATGCCCAGCCTACCCTGATCATTATGTAATAATCATTTGTTTTTAAGATTTGTTTCCTTAGTCTGTGTATCTGATTGGATTAGGTATAGCAACACCCATGAAAGCTGAGAGGAATTTGAAGTTTTGAAAAACTAACATTTTTATTAATAATAATTACCTATTAGTAGCATATATTGTTCACTTGTACCATTTAAAAAAAACAGTCATGCTAGTTAAATACCAATTTCCCTCTGAGATATGAGGAAACTGAGGCTTGCAAGGACTAAATAACTTGGCCAAAACCACACACTAAAAGCTTCAGAGTGCTCGACCACAAAGCTCTCCTGCATCTTGATGTACTGCTGTGAGTGTAACTTTAGCTCTCTTGCAAACCCATATTTATCATCTCAAGAAATGAGAGTCCTCTTGCTTTGGGACTACTCAATTGCTCAATAGTCCCAAAACAGAAACCATATCTTAGGCATAGACACTTGTTTCGGTTGATTCTATGATTGAACAAAATACCATCATTGGCCAACATGGTTATTGATATCAACAGCAGCTCACTTTATTCCACTGATTCTTTCTAGGCATCAACATATAACCCCCTCCTATGGGATGCGCTCATCAACTGACAAGGTATAGACCTTTTGCTATACAGATCAGCATCCATACTGACATGTCTTTTGAATTCCACATGGATTCAGGACGGCAAATCATCAGCAACTCAACTATTCTAGAGGACACCAACATCAATACAAATACTAAAATTAACTTACTAAAGAATCCAAAGACCAAACACAACAATTCTCGGAACTTCCCAACCTCGGATCTGAATCTTCTCTTTGCACAGGTAGACAGCTATAAGCCTTTCTAATGAACATTGAGGGTGGATACACTCTTTTTTTAAAATTTTTTTATGGTTTATTTTAAAATATTTTTTATTGTTTATTGGTGTGAAGGTGTCAGATCCCCTGCAACTGGATCTTCAGACAGTTGTAAGCTGCCATGTGGGTGCTAGGAATTGAACCCGGGTCCTCTGGAAGAGCAGTCAGTACTCTTAACCACTGAGCCATCTCTCCAGCCCCGTGGATACACTCTTGAAAAGTTAACAAAGGCTTATCTTAGAATCTGATAACAGTTAAAGGCAGGACACTGACTTGCTTTGCCCTGCTATAAAATTACACGAGAAAAAAAATGTAGATTACAAGGTCCAGAGGTTTGTCCAAGGTGATAAACTAATAAAGACATGGAACCTTTCAACGCCAAATCCAGTACATTTTCCCCTTTCAGTGGCTGTCTTAAAAGATGGACTAATATGTAAGACAGTTTACATAGTATTTGTGTATTCTTGCAACCTTCATATGTGATAAGCAGTATTACTCGCCTTACGAATGAAACAGATGAAGAAATTTAAGAAAATTCAAATGACTAGAAGGTAGTAATATAGAGAAAAGATTTTAGCCTCAGGCATTCAATGTAAGGGGCAAACCCTCAAAGCGATCTGACATTGGGCAAGGGTGGGTGGTTAATATTGAGATTAGATGAAGTTGAGTTGTGGGCAAAGGTTTGGAGAAGGAAAAACAACCAGAGTAAAGGTGTCACACTAACACAATAGTCTTCATTTCTATTTCTTTATTCTTATGTTTCTCTCCCACAAGACTTAAGCTGGCTTGCCAAAAAAAAAAAATGTGTCCATGCAATATAATAGCCTAAATTTAAAATAAGTATAAGGGAAATCCAGTTAGGAAAGAACTTTTTGAAGGAGTATCCCATACTAGTCAGGAGTAAACTATAAATATGAATTTAGCTTTCAGACACGCTACATGGATAGAAGGAACACGAATGATTACATAGATTTCAAAGTCTGTAAAACAAAGAACGAGCTATTTGCTCAGGAGAAACACAATTAATCCTAGTTATGAGGCCACGGGGAAATTTGTCTCTGTAACCCTCCTTAAGAAATCATGACACAAAACAGAACAATCACCTCCATAATATTCGCCCAGTGACACACAGGGTGAGGTGTTACATGGGACCACTCATGGCTCAGTTCATTAGTAAAAGGCAGCTGTACTGTACTTGGTCAGAATTCAACTCCGGAAGTTCTGTAGTGAGCGCATGCTACAGGATGAGAAGAAAGAAGATTGGGTTGGGTGAGAGAGATGCCGAATGTCTATCATGGAACAGACAACATTAGTGCCAACCTCCTTCATGTGCCTACTGAACTGCTAGTCTCCTCGGAGACTGAGGCATCAGGCCCTACCTTCTTCTGGGGAACAGACAAACAGTAACTTCCGCTATCCAATCTTGACCCTGCCCTGTCCTGATTAGAACAGTCCAGGAGAACCAGTTCACGTTTTAACTGTCTGGTATCAGACAGAAGCCCCATCCTCCCTAAGATCAGTAGAAACTCTGAAGGAGTTCTGATTGTGCCATCTGTCACCCCACTGACTGCCAGGGCTAATTGAGCTAATTTGGTTGGCTCGGAAGGCGTCTCCATCCTCTCTCGCTGTGCTGTGCATCTTTCTCTCCTATCTTAAGCGAGGAAGCTGCATGCTCACAGCAGAAACGCATCTAAGAGGACCTTTCTTCACTCAGGTGTCGACAAACAACCACACTCCCCTGTTGGATCCTCCAAACAAGATCACAAGATCTTGAGCTCAACAGAGAGCACCAGCTATAAACAGCAGATCTCTGCTAAAAGGTACTACTGACATCCATCTTTCCATTCATCCATTCAACGAGCTGACATGCACTTACTAGCCTTTGTTTGGCATATACTGAGGATCTCTGGGGTAGACAAGACATAAGCAATACCTCTTGCATGAGAGCAGATACTAAGTCAAATCCATAGTTCACATTTAAAAGTGTTGTTTTTACAAATTTTATTTTGTTCCTTAAATTGAGACCCCTAGTAAGAAACCAAATTTTAAATCAGCTATAATTTCTCAGAAATCATCTTGCACATGTATGTTTTCAAGTGAAAATATTTACCCAAAAACTTTCCTTCAAATGTAATGACTCAAACACGCTTTATTGGGGAAAAAAAATGAGCTGCTATTAAAAAAAATTTTTTTTTTGATTTTTCAAGACAGAGTTTCTCTATGTAGCACTGGCTGTCTGGGAGCTCACTCTGTAGGCCAGATTGTCTTCAAACTCACATAGACCTGCCTGCCTCTGCCTCCTGGGTGCTGGGAATAAGGGTGTGTGCCACCACCACCTGGAAAAATTTCTTAATCTGAATTTTGTAATTTTTGTATCTTGTTCTCTTAATATTTTCCTAGAACCATCACACTTCTACGTTCTGGTGTGTGTCTTTCATTCCTAATGAAAGCAATGAGATGGCCCTGCCTACATCGGCAACAAAAGACATCCTCTCTTCTCCAGACATCAGACACAGAAGTCTCTGGAGATTGAGCAATCGAAAATCCAGCAGACAAGATAGGCGCTGTGAGATACCATGCATTCTTCAGAGGAAAGCTGGTGCTGGCTCGTCCCCTGACAAGAAGTTCACACACACATAGACACAATGCCTTCTCTGGGATTCTAGCTTGCAGGACTTCTGTCAACGCCTGGTAACTCCACTGGCTTCCATATTTGAAGTGTTTCCTTACAGTTTTCAAATTAAATCTTCCTTGAGGTCTAGTTCGATGTTAGGGAAATAATGTGTAATTGACCACATTTCCTCCCTGTTCCAAAAGAATGAGCACTCAGTGAAAACCTCCTGAGAAGTACATAAACACATTGCAAGCATTTTAGCATCTCACAGTCAGACTTCAGACGCCCCTTCAAGGCAACAGCTACACTTCATAGCTGGAGCTCCCCCAGCACCTACCCAGTAGTGAATTATGTGTGGGCAAGAAATCTCCCAGCCACAACTCCCAACTCCATATTTTATATACCCTTTCTCCTGGAGTAAAAGAAATGCAAATATCCAGGAAATTTTGGAAAAGTTGGAAGAATTACTGTTTCTTCAAATTCCATCTAGTCTTTTTCAGTATTTATTCACCTCTGATAGATTGTCTCATGGACAGCACTAAACTTTGGAAACAAGCGCGCTTACAGTTCACACCTCATGTAGACCTTCAGCGTGCCTGAGGCTGGCCCCGAGTGCAGTGCCTTTTGCGACATCTCAGCAACGCCTTGCTTCTCTCTATACATTCACAGTGGGTGAGTACTTTATCTGTGCCAGGCCCTCTGCTGAACCCTAAGAGTAGAACAGACTGAGTCCCTGAAAACAAAAAACACAACTGTCGCCAACTCATCCCAGTATTTTATGCACAGACTTCTGCAAGACTAATTTAAGCCTGTTTCACTAAAATCCAATCCCATAACTCCCTGTTTTGCCAACAGAGTAGGTAAACAGCAGCCTATCAATATCCTCTCCAAAATAGCCCTCCCGAAACTTCAAGTACTCAAAGTTCCAGTCGCTTATTAGAAATACGCCTATGTCTGTGGAGAGATTACATGCGATGCATGAAACGAGTCAGGAGGACTCTTTTGCGATGTCATCACATTGTCGTTGGTATGAAAAGATAGAATATGAATTCTCAACCACAATGAAAGTAGAAAGCAAAAGATGGCTTGTGTGATCAGCCTTTTTCTTAGACATTCATCTACAACGTATTTCTGATAATATATATGGATATTTATATATGTACATATATATATATAATGGAGCAATAAAATGTTGTCTCTGCATTAGCTGAGGGAAAATAGCTAACGGCTCCCTATGCCTATGACATAGCTGAGTGCCCTGCCCCCTAAGAAATCAAGACACACTGTCACAGAACCACATTATTATCCCTTAAGAAGACTATAAAATGTGTCCATCATTCATTCATTGACGCTGAACTTGTGCCAAAACTATTAAGGATACATATTAATATATATTCCAAACGTGTAGGAATGAAGGCTGAACAAAACACAAAATAAGATTGCTACTCACTATTAATTTGTCTTTTATAAATGATTAAGTAAAGCATGTGAAAGGGCAATAAATAGCCTTTTTATCACAAACTCAGGGATTTCTCTTACTCTGTGCCCGTACCAACCAGTTTAGAAATATGCACAATTACCTATGGTCAGCATCATCGTATCACTACTGCACATTGCACATTAAATAGATAACAACTATGATTATAAAGGCAATTTCCTTGACCTCCTTTTTTGTCTGGCTAGGAATTCCTGTGTTTTCCTAGATCGGCTGCTCTACTATCCCAATCGTGCTGTGCAGGTCAATTTTTACCAGGATAAATGACCCACGCCTTGCAGTACTTTCTCTAAAACATGCTTCTATGCGTATGAATAGCATATGCTCAGGAAATATGATCGTAGCTGCTCTTTAAGTGCTTTTTAAAATCTGAAGTCTATGTGTTGGAATAGATATGTATACATACATATATACGTGTACATATATATATATATATACACACACATATATATATATACAGCTAAGGTACAATGTGTGTTATTTGGCAGCTGAATTTGACATGAAAATACAAAAGGTTTGGGCAACCACATATTTGGAAATAGAAATCTTTCCTTCAAACATGGCTTTGGTTTTTAAACATAGCTAAATTTCTGGAAACTTCAATTTTTTAAAGACAGCCAAGACTTCAATCATATTTAACATATTCCTGGGGTTTACATATAGTGTTTCAAAGTAATAAACAACATCTTGTTTGGAGCAGCAAGAGAAAATGAAGCAAGCACTTCTTTAAGAGTGAAAACTCCCCTCTTAAAAGTAGTTTGGAGACTCGCTCTTCTGTTGGTGAAATCACAAAACACTATTCAACAAACAAGGCATGATGGGCTCACTTCAAGCTGGTAAACAGTTTAGCTGGCTTCATTTGTGGTGAGAATTTTAATGTAACTATCATTTCAACAATGCCTCCATTATATTGGAAACTTGAGGGGTAAAACTTTTTAAATTGTTAAACAGAACAAGGCTGTCAAATTCGCACTTCAAGATCCGAAAGGATGTGATGACAACAATGAATATGAGAATTTAAAAATTCTTCATGGGATCGAATTTGCATTTACTCAGAGGGCCTCTCATTCAGTGACCTAAAGCCCACAGGACTGATTCACCTGAAAAGAGTTTTCTCATCTAACGTTAGACCTACCTGTATCTCATCTATACCATAGAAAATGCCAATTAAAGCTATAAATCCTTTGATGCTATTCTTTCATTGGCCCAAACAGAAACAATGATATCTAGAAACATGTTACTTAGCAAGAAGAACAGACACTATCCAAGCAGAAGAACGTGATGAATCAAACTTCAACTGTTCCAAGAAAGGAGAACAGAGACCTTTTCTGTACTTCTTATAAGAAGCTGGGTTAGATTTTGCTCAACCGTGCCTCCCTCCTTTCTTTTTGCACAGAAATTGATAAATAGAACCACTATCTTACAAGTATATCCAGATAGCTCTCAGAAATCCTTATCTAATAAACACACAAATAATCTTTCTCCTACCCATCCCCAAGTTGTTCCTAACGTTTTAGGCAATGAAGAGTTTGGTAGCTTAAGATACGGGAATTCATCTGAAAAGATAAAGGCTGGTGATAAAAGCCCCTGTCCCAGTGTCTGTTTCAAAGCCCTTATGAAGTAAAAAGCTGGGGGTAGATGTGCTGTCTGAATGATGGGTGTGGTGGAATGCACTTCCTCAAGCTGTTGTGACCTGCTCTTCACTTTCTTTGGGACTACTGCATGCTTTCTCATGGGACCTTCCCCTAGCTACCCTACCGAAGATACCAGCCCCTTTTTCATTTTCTGTCCTTTTTTCCCATTTGATAATTTGTCCTCATGTTTACCGTGTGTCAATAGTCTGTATGTTCTAATTTACTCTCTAATTCTTTCTATCCAGATGTAAGCTGATCTCCAGGAGAAATTTTGGTCTAGTTTTTCCATTGCTGAATTGCCAAAAACAAAGAGGGGTCTGGCATAAATAAGAGTACTTAAGTTTTCATTCATAACAGTAATGTTCAGATTACGATTCCTATCAGCCTGAAGTCTGTATAGGTTTTGCAGTTTAGCTTCGATGTAGAGCACATACTTAACATGAATAAGATTTTAAAAAAATCAAAAATGGAATAAAGGGAAGACAGTCTGACAATTGGGGCTAGACATATGGTATCCCTCTGCAAGTGACAACAACATGGAACATGTAAGATTATTACATGCCTATTGCAGGTAGAACTTTGGAGAAAAGGGCAACTCAGAACTCAAAGTAAGTAGTCAGTTCAAGAAAGAAATGAACCAAAACTGTGCTCCATCCATTAGTATATCCTGTCTTTCATACTCTTGTTACTATCATATTGCAGGTTTGTATGTCATTTAGGGACTTCAAACATCAGTCACTCTCACGCATTTGTCTTCATCTTACACAAAGCACTGGGACTCAAAAGACAGGGTTCTCGTGATTTGAGTTGCAACAGAGATAAACCCAAAGTACTACCATGCAACTGTAATAAAACAGTTTGGTATGTTTCTATTGGAGCCGAGAGGATGAAAAGAAATGTCCCTAGTTAAGATAATGATGAAGCCAGGCTTGGTGACTCATGGCTGTAACCCTAGGCTCTAAAGAGGCTAAGGCAGTAGGATTACTACAGGTTTAAGGTCAGCTTGGGCTACATATCAAAACCAGGTCAGTCTCCAGTATGAGTCTGTCTCTATACATCCCCGCCACTACCATAACCCTCCCCCCACCCCGCAAAAAAAGGCAAGGTTGAAAACAAACTGTTCTGTATTATTTTCTTAGACCTTTTGTTCTTTAAAGGAACCAGAGGAATTATCTGTAACGTGCATACATAAAAAGATTAAAACAGTGCTATGAAAGACTGTATTCTGAATACAGCGTGATCATCACAATCATGGACATTTGGCAATTTAAAAACGCATACACACAAACACTGACAAGGAAGAATAGTTGAGAAGGGGATGTGCAACCCTGGGAAATGGATAAGAAAGGAAAATAGGAGGTGACTACAGTCATAATATACATTCTCTGGGTGTATGGAATTGTAAAAGATAAAGAATAGCTGGCGGTGGTGGCACACAGCACTCAGGAGGCAGAGACAGGCCAGCCTGGTTTACAAGAACTAGTTCCAGGACAGACTTCAAAGCTACAGAGAAACTCTGTCTCAGAAAACCAAAGGAAGAGAGAGAGAGAGAGAGAGAGAGAGAGAGAGAGAGAGAGAAGTCTGCAAAATCTTACAAAATATTGGCTGTTCTTACAATGAGTATCTAATCTACTAGAAAGAATATGCTGAAGGGCTCTCTACTCAAAAAGAAGGGGAAACAGTATGAAACTTTAAACATGTGACTAAATTATCTTTCCTATAGTCTAAGAAGGGGAAATTATTAGAAATAAATGAGGAAGAATTTTTGAGATTCATCAAAAATACCCCTCTTTAGTAAATCAGTTTTGGGGTGGGAGCCTCCTATGAAGTTTTTGACAAATTTCTATTTGTTATACAGTTCAACGGAATAATACCTTAACATATTCATTTCCCCATTTTCGTTCTATGCAAAGACAGGGCTCTTGATATCCAATGCACATAAGAAGCTACATGTTTCTACCAAGGTAACTAAATCTGCATTGTCAAGAAGCTGAGAAAACATGACTTCTTTGACCTCTGGAGACAGGGGCAGTGTTAATTTCAATTTATTATTATTCTATTTCTAACGGTCTGGTTCTGAAAACTTTTTCTGTCAGTTCGTCATTTGTTTGTCTATTTAAAGAAGCTGGCCCTACTTCCAAACAAGTTTGGGGGCAGGGATTTCTTTCCTTATTATTTTTCCTTTGTTTCTCTTAGAAAACCTGATGAATCATTTTCTCAGAGGAAAGACCCTGGGTATATAAGCCACTTCAAGGTAGACCTCATATTCAGGAGAAGTTGACCAACATATAACAGACTACAAAGGGTTTTTGTTGTTGTTGTTTGTTTGTACTTTTATTAGGTTACAGTTTGGTGGGTTTTTTTTTATTTTAAGGTTGTTTTTTTTCTTTTCCTTTTGGCTGCTTTTTATTTTGTTTTCTTGGTTTGGGAGGAACTTGTTGTGTTGGATTTTTTTCTTGCCTTTTGAAAAAGAGCTTAAAGGTGAATAGATAAAGATGGAAAAAGATCTGGAAGGACTTGGGGGAGGAGAAGAATATGATCAAAATATATTAAAACTTAAAAATTATTTTAAACAATTAAAATATAATTTACGAAAAACATAATGAACATTGACCTTTTAAACAGTTCTTCAATTATGTAAAGTATTTTAATTGAAAATAAAGCACTGGGAAGTGGTGGCACATGCCTTTAATCCCAGCACTCAGGAGGCAGAAACAGGCAGATTTCTGTGAGTTCAAGACCAGACTGGTCTACAGAGTAAGTTGCAGGACAGCCAAGGCTGTGACACAGTGAAACGGTATCTTGAAAAACCAAGAAAAGAAAAGAAAGTTATTTTAAACAAAATATTCTGATCATAGTTTCCCTCCCTTATCTCCTCCCAGATTTTTTCCCACCTCCCCACTTTTCCAACTCCATGTCTTCTTTCTCTCTCTCTTAAAAAAACTAACAAGCAAATAAAAAAACAAACAAGCAAGAATAAAACAAAATGAACAAACAAGAAGAAATGAAAACAGAGCAGCAGAAATGCATCCACGTGCAGAATCACACACATGCACACTAAACCCATGAAAGTACAGAATCAGAAACCATAATAGACAAGCAAGATGCCAGTAAGAAATAAATGCCCAAACAAAGCAATATGAGACAAAAAAAAACTCCAAAAATACAATTAAGTTAATTTTGTGTTGGCATCTACTACTAGGCATGGGGCCCCCACTTAAGTGTGGTTTGTGTCCCCAGAGACTCCCTTGGAGAAGCTAATTTTTCCGTTTCAAGCAGTTGTTAACTAGAGATAGCCTCTTGGTTGGGGCTGGAGGCTTGTGTACACTTCCCTCCAGTACAGTGAGCCCATCTGATTTGGACGTGTAGGAGCCTTAGGTGTGTTGCCACAGTCTCTGCAAGTTAAGAAATATGCAAAGTATTAGAAAAGCTGATTATTGGCTACATGAAAAAAAAAACTTTGAAAAAGTAAATCAATATCGTAAAAGTATTTGCCTTCCCAATTCATTGTTTATAGATTCCCTCAAAGCTCTAGTGTCAAAAAGGAAGAAGGAAGTGAGGGAGGAGGGAGAGGGAGGAAGGAAGGGGGATGTAGGAAAGGGGAGGGGAATTATAAAAGGAAGAAAAGAGAAGGGAAAGGAAAGGAAGGGAGGAGAGGGAATGGGGAAGAGAAAAGAAGGAGAAGGGGAA
>NC_022011.1:59232729-59248268 GCF_000317375.1 Microtus ochrogaster | reverse complement strand
AGGGGAGGGGAGGGGAGGGCAGGGCAGGGCAGGGCAGGGCAGGGCAGGGCAGGGAAGGGAAGGGAAGGGAAGGGAAGAGAACTTCAAAAGTACACTTAGAGAGATGGTTCAATGGTTAAGAGAGCTTGCTGCTCTTCCAGAAGACCTAAGTTCAATTTCTCACATCCCTGTGGGTAGCTCACAACCACCTATAATTCCAGCTTGGAAGGGGTGGGGGAAAGATCCTATGCTCTCTTCTGGCCTCCACGGGCACCCACACATGTGTGCACATAAACACACTCAGATACATACACATATACTAGGATAATGATCTAAATTTTAAATCTAAGCAGCAAAAAAGAAGGTAGGCATGCCCAAGTGTCTACGATCTTGAAGAACTGACAAGTCTTACCATGTATAAATTTTATGACTATATTATACGTTTTGTGCATTTTCAAGTGAAAAATGAAAGCAACGAAACTAATATTTATTGCTTTCATATACGCAGGTACAGTCTGAAAGAAGGAAGTCGGCTGATGGGGAAGATGTTGATTTACATGACAGACACCTTTTCCAGGCTTGGCAGGAAGTAGTATTACAGCACAGTGGTTAGAATGGAGGTTTCTAAGTCGGGCAGACTACGGTCTGGATTTAAGCTCCATTCTTAGCTGGAGGAAGATCATAAGAAAAAAGGATGATTTGCCCACTCAAAATCTATTTTCTCATCTCTTAAAGGGGACAAAGTCAGCAATTTCTTGGGTTTATCATTAACATTTTAGATTTCATACATCTAGCACATAGAAACCCTCAATTTAAAAGCAAACAGTTGCCTTGGGAAATTACAACTACCAAAGGAAACAGGGAAACTCATTTTGGCTGCAGGGCATGGGAGAATCCGCGGCTCAATCCCACTGGGTAACTTCCTCCTTGCTGGCCAGGGCTCACAGCACCAGAAGATGCTATGAAAACTGTTGGGGGAGAGAAGACATCAGTGGTCACACCCGACGCTGAACCCTGAATGCTGCAATATTAACCTGTCAGGCAAACTGTGCCCACTAGTGTAATACTGGCACATAGGCTTGGAGTAGCTACCTGTTCTCTGGTTGCATTTGAGGCCTGCTCCGAAGCAGGGTGTTTCAGGCTTGCTGTAATTAGGATCAAAACCCCATAGCTGCGAAGGACACAGGCCCTGCTTATTGTTGTTATTCTGAATGGTCATGCTGACAAATTGCCTTCTCCATACTTATTGCTCAGACCCATAAATCTGGACTTCTCGCAACCTTGGTCATACAGTCTTCATTTTGCAGTGGGCGGTAGTCAACAGAAAGCTGTGTAACTAACTAGTCAAAGTGCTGAAAGTAAGGGACAGATGGCTCAGGCCTAAAGAGGACATCTATATGAACCCTGAACCACCAAAGCTCAGGGAACATTAGGGAAGGGAGGTAGAAAGTATTTAAGAGCCAGATAACAGCCGGGCAGTGGTGGTGCACGCCTTTAGTCCCAGCACTTGGGAGGCAGAGGCAGGCGGATCTCTGTGAGTTCCAGGCCAGCCTGGTCTAGAAGAGCTAGTTCCAGGACAGGAACCAAAAGCTATGGAGAAACACTGTCTCAAAAATCAAAAAAAAAAAGAGCCAGATAACAAGGAAGTGTGTTAAAAAACGCTGTTTTTTGGACATGACAGGATATCCAATAATGATATCATAGCAACTGTAGCCACATACACAAGACCTATACAAGATCAATACAGCCAAAATCCAGGCATAAACAGGCAGATAATCTCCAGCCCCCACCCATACTAGGAGATATTGGCAATGGATACTGGCTGGTGGGGGAGATATATTGGAGAAGATACAGGGGCAGTTTGAAGAAGAAAATGGGGCTAGAGATGATCATATTTTGGTATATACATGTATGAAATTTTCAAAAATAAAGAAAAATTGTCAGGCAATGGAAGCATATGTCTTTAATCTCAGCACTTGGGAGGCAGAGGTAGGCAGATCTCTGTGAGTTCTAGGCTAATCTGGTCTACAGAGCTAGTTCCAGGACATCCAAGGCTACACCAAGAAACCCTGTCTTAAAAAGAAAAAAGAAAGAAAGAAAGAAAGAAAGAAAGAAAGAAAGAAAGAAAGAAAGAGAGAGAGAGAAGAAGGAGGAGGAGGAGGGAAGGAAGATTTAAAACTGAAAGAAAAACACACAAATGTCTTTAATTAACCATGTATGATATTATCATTAAATTCTCCAAATTTAGACATAAACAATGAGGGAAAACAGCCTGGTAGTAGACTATAAGAAAAAAATTAAATTTGATTAAAAAATCAGCTTAATTTCTCAGAAATCAATTGGGATAATAACTATGATAAATTTGTATTCTGTTTCTAAGGGCATTATGTGCTTGCTCTCTCCCTTCCTAAATGGTCAAGGGTCTCCAGAGACAGTCCCTACGACTTAAGCCTGTGATTAAAGTAACAGATGCTACCTGGTTCAGCAAATGCTCCCAGGACGGGGAAGACAAGGTACTAATGCTGCCATTTAAGATAATACAAACTGCACGAAAGAGTGCTGATTGAGTTTATAAAAGGTAAAGTGCTTAACACAGAAGACTGATCCGTTGTGTCTTAAAGAGATTCCGTTGAAACTTATCACAGTTAAATAGCAAACCAAGACAGAGACATGGTGAGAATAAATAGCGGTTATGCAGAGGCTTTTAAAGCAAGCTGTTTGGACAGTAAAGGGAAATCTTCATGTTTATGTAATAAGATCATATAAAATAAATAGGAATAACAAGATTAGGCTAAAGGAAAAATGATCCACAACAAGCTTGAAATCCACAAGCTATTTCAAGCAATACTACAGATCTTTTCCATGAATGTTAAACTCTGTCTTTTTAAGAAAGAGTAGTTTGGAAAAGTCAAGTGGAACTCAGGGATTTGACAGTGAAGAGACACCACCCTGCCTTGTTGAAGCAAGCATTGTCACAACCATTTTGCTCTTCTCATTTTGTGAAAAGCACACTTGAGTAGTGCGTGCACACGGGAAGAAATCATCCGAGGCAGAGAGGAAAGTCGGCACTCTGATCTTGCACTCCTGTTGCAGGCGGCTAAGTGTGCTTGCCATGCATGTGTAAAGCTGGCTCGAGATAGCACACGAATCTACCTTGGAGGTAAGATTCTGAGTCCTCAACACCTTTGAGAACTGAACCTCACACAAGCAAACACAGGAAGACTCGCTCTCGTAGAGAAAAAAAAACAAAGTCAATGCAGTATTTCCAGAGCGCAACTTCTGCTACCTAGGAGGAGCAGGGCATGGGATGCACTGTGCAGCCTTCCTTGACCCTGATTCTCTCCTGCTTGTCCATTAGCACAGATTAGTTTACTGCTCTCATTGTCCCCTAGACAGCAGGCCTAAGCAGTGTGATCCAGTGGACTGTAACAGAAACAAGTCTTGATAGCAATGGAAAGTAGGCTAGGACCAGACCACAGGAGAGGGACAGAATGGGGATTTGGGCCAGAAAAAAATAAATAAATACAAATTCTAATGTACACACAGCATCCACATTTTCCAAATCAAAACTCACAACACGTAGGTTCACGGGTATGGTTGCTCTTATGGGAATGACAGCATAGAATATTTACAGCCTAATATTGACCTGCAAAAATCTGACATATAAGCATCATGTCTGTAAAAACACTGAACATAGGAAATCTAGCAGAGCCTACTTTAGAATTCTGCAGTACTGGCTTTGCGTGGAAGCTAGTGTGACAAGTGGCCTACATCTAAAATACAATACACATTTTTGACAGATTAAAGGTCTCTCTGATTCAGAGATGTGCGATAAGAATAGCAGGTGATATCTGAATGAAATAGCTGTTCACCGTTGGACAGAGGAGTGTGTATAATGGCAGATTGCAATGCTTGCCAAGCTTTCCAAACTTGCTGGCCTCGGTCTTGCAAGAGTACTGAACTCTTCAGTACTCTTCAGTAGGAGAAGAGACGGTCTGAGGAAGTCAGGGCTCTCTTACCTATGCTCCAGGTTGAAATGGGCCGGTTTTCAGTAAGACAGAAAGCTAATGAATGCAGGCTTTCTTGTCCTACCTCCTCTTAATTACGTGTGTGAGGTTGTCGTTTCTTATAAGACCCCCTTACACTTCAGGGAAAGCTTCTTGTAGATAGGAAAATGAAGAAGAAAAAAGGAAAATTCTAAGACCACGGGGGAAAGTAAATAACAAAATCAACAACAAAAACTCACCTTGTTTTTTTCTATCAACAGTGAATAAAAATTATAATTTGCCCAAAACTATAAATTAATAACATTCCAAGCTTTCAGAAAGATAAGGAAACTGTGTAAAATATTAGACCAATTTTTATGCGATATTAGGATCTTTTTAAAAGACTGGAAATCTATCAACTCGGTCATAGTACCGCAGACACTTCACGTGTGCAAGATTTACTTCGTTTCAGATGAGGAAACTCAGGCAGGGAAGCAGGATTGAGGTGAACTGGCTAGCTGTAACTGAGTCAGAATGCAACCTCTTCTGCTGCAGTCTGGAGATGAGGTTATTCGTCCATAAAATGTGGGTGTCGAACTCTCGAGGTCAACGCCAAGCACAACACCCTGCAGTGTTCTCTTGATTGATTGCTTTGTAATCTACTTATTTGTATTTTGGCTCTTGAATAAAGGTGCGGCTGCCAGGTTTGACATATTTCTAGCCCTTAGAAAGCTGACCTGACAGAAGAACCCTTCCAAAACATTTGCAGGGACAGTGTTCGGAGCAATTTACAGAATTTAATAAGGTGATACGTTTCAAAGCACGGTGCAGTTACAGACAGCCAACCTGAATGGGTGCATGGGAGGGAGGCATTATTATTTTTAATTTTCAAGATGTCATTGCCAAGGAAGACATATTCCAAATGGTAACAGGGGCCTCTTTTTTTCCCCCAAGACCTCTGAAAGAACCATGATGAACAACAGGGAAAGGGAAGACGGAGGAGACATCAGAACAGATTGAGAACGAGAAAATACAGGGACTAATTATTGGAAGGTAAAAAGCATTTGTTGCCCCTTCTCTTGCAGAGACTTCCCACTGTTTAATAACCCAGTATAAATGCTAGACAGATACTCTAAGATCAGAGTATATAAAATAAAGTATAAAATTTAAGTAACTATTAAAAACTCTATAATACCTATGCTTCTTGCTAATCGTTACCATGGATTTTATCGAATGCCAACATAGGACTTATCAGGAAAATAGTTATGTGGCTTAAATATTGAGAAATAAATGACCAAATTGCAAAAATAGAGTATTACTTTGTTGTATCCGAAAATTCTGTGGTCTAATGTGGTGCACGTTACATAAACTGTAAGTCAGCAACTGAAAACACAATCACAAAGTGAATGGATCCTCATTCCGGGCCACAGAGTTCTTCTCTCCTAATACATAGATCTGTACACATCCCTACACCATCAATGGAGTCAGAGGAGAAAGAGAGCGACCGGAAGAACATGCTGGGCAGTCTGGAAGTACAGCCCACTGATGTCTCACGCTGTGAGATGACCAGCACCCCTTCAGACTGGAGTGAATGGGCCTTTATTGGTGAAAACTCATAGACCGCGGTTTAGAAGACCTGACTCTGAGTTCATTGATACTGTGTGATCTTGTATCATCACTTAACATCTCAGTGACTCTGTCACTGTCTGGGAATAAGAATTGTTGTTATTTGTTAATAATTATCCAGGAAGTCTAAGGTGCTGGATTTTCAGATGGTTAAACTAGTTTCCAGCTGACATGGTGCAAGGCCCTAAAAGATGCTCCTGGGACGGAAACAATCACAGGTAGCATGGCCTGCTGTGAAGGCAACAAGGAGACACAGAGTTCTCTGCTTAATGTTTGGATGACCAGAGAATGTGTGGCTTTTAATTTCTTTTTCTACAAAGAGAATGCCATAACAATTGGGTCTTGCTGTTGTTATAAAAATTGAATAAAAGTTAATACGTGTAAGTTCTGAACACTGCCAGTTTTCCTGACCCCTACAGATCCTCCCTTCTTTCATTCATTCATTCACTGGGCGGCAGCCGTGAGACGTGGAAATATGGAAGAAATAAAACTACTCATTCTTGCTTCAGTAAAAGAAGTTGAGGGGAGGAGAAAGAAAAGCAAGTTAACACAAAAAGACAAGAACCCAAAAGGAGGAGAAAATTAGTGCCTGAGAAAGGAGGAAAGAAGAAAGCTAACTCTTGAGTCTTAAACAGGCAGTGGTCTGTGGCTCACAGGCAGAAGAATTCCTGTCTATCTCACAGGAAGCAGGGAGTTCAATCCACTGTGTTACATAAAACTCTACACATGTGACCCCGGCACTGAGGAGGCAGAGGAGGAGCAGAAGCTCGGGGCATCTCAGCTGCATCGCTGGTTGGAAAGCAGCTGTGGCTACATGAGACCCTGTCAAGAACACATAGGAAGAGGAAGCGTGCAAGCTAAAGGAGGCTCTTCAGATAAAGGGACTTTCTGTGTGAGCCTGGTGATCTGAGCTCTCCGGTCCCAAAGCCCAAGATGGAAGGAGGCAAAAAACTCCAGAAAGTTGTGCTGTGACCGCCACATAAAAGCTGTAGTGTGTGGATATCCCCAACACATAATGATGATGATGATAATAATAATAATAACAATAATAAGAATGAATGAATGAAACATCTTTATTCCATTTATTTATTTATTTAATGTGTACCTATGTCTGCCTGCATGTATGTCTGTGACTACGCCTCCTGAGCGCCTGGTGCCTGTGAAACCCGGAGAAGGGAATTGGATCCCTTGGGGCTGGCGTTACAGGCAGTTAGGAGCTACTACATGGATGCCAGAAATCAAATTCAAAACCTCTAGATGAACAGCCAGTGCTCTTAACCTCTGAGTCATCTCTCCAGCCCTAAAACTTATTTTTTTAAAAGTAGTCTTTATTATTTTATTTTATTTTGGATTTTCAAGACGGGGTTTCTCTGTGTAGCCCTGGCTATCCTGGAACTCATTCTATAGACCAGGGCTGGCCTCGAACTCAGAGATCTGCCTGACTCTGCCTCCCTGCCATGCCTGCTAAACAAGCTTAAGTAGTAATTAGGCACTGAAAATCCACTTAGATGGCTATTAGCAAAACAAATCAAAACGGAAACATCTAGTACCAGGGGTCGGCAAGGATGTGGAAAATCTGGAGCTCTTCTACGTTACTGTAGAATGCACAAAACTGTGGAATGCAAAATGCACATCTGCTATGGAAAACAATAGTGAAGCTTCAAAAAGTGAAACATGGAATTAAGGTCATAATTCTGATCCTAGGGCTAGACACAAAAGAACGGGAAGAAGGTACTCACACAAAAAGTTTACATATTACTATATTAGTCAGGATCTGTAAAAGGACAGAACTGATAGAATGGGTAGAACATATATAATATATACTATAATGCTTATATACTCATATGGACAAGGGATTTATTAAAGTGGCTTACTGGCTATGATCCAAGTAGTCCAATAACGGCTGTCTCCTGACAGAAGGGCCAAGGATCCAGCTGTTGCACCATCTGTGAGACTGGTAGGACAGAGGTGGAAAAGGGAGAACCACTAGATAGATATAAAAGCCTTATTATATTCTCCCCAGGCTGGAGAGTAAGCCAAGTGTGTGTGCTCACATTATGCACCCATTCTCTGTAAAATGGAAATAAACATAACACCTGGCCCACAAGATATTTAATGAAGCAATGCAGACCACACATGTGCTACAGACCTTGGACCCTGGTTGATAGCAATAAATGTCAGCTCTTCAAACCTATGTGAAGCATAGAGTTCAAAACAAGAAATGTGCGGCTACCAACATCGGAACAGATGATAAAGGTTTCGGGTTCTGTTAATATTGTGATTTATACATATTACCACCAATTGTTGTATAACAGTTTCCTCCAAGATTGAAACATTCTGTCCTGCAAGCAGCACCTTAAGAAGGAAGGTAAACAACTCAAAAGTAGTTTCAGGAAGTCCCTGAAACTGACCAGATTCACTAGACCACGCCTGTCATAGTAATCATGAAAAGCTGTGAGTTCCTCTCAGAAGGAAGAAAGCTGAGAAGCAAAGTCTCTGAGGCCATTTTAACTGCCTGGAAGAAGCAGAAACCAGCCTGCGTGCCTGGAAGAGGTTTAGACCAACTGAGGCACCTGGAAGGGACATTCTCCAATCTGTTCAGCTGCCTGCAGGCTGTACAGTGTGACAACTTCGTAAGCTGTCACCTATGCTGGCGTGGGCTTTGGTAATGTAGCTGTCTTTAAGTCAATTCTGCTCTTGTAAGTAAACCCTCACCCATACTCCTGTATGTACCCCAATAAAATTCTTGGGTTCACTAAGTTGGACTTTGGTGGTATCTATACTTTGGTCTGCATTGGAATCCCTGTCTGGGGTGAATAGATGTGTCTCCTCAGGAAAAATTTTGTCACAGGACAGTAATTCTACTTTTTCTGATTCATCAAGGCATATACATGTTTTAATTTTGTTTTTAAATTCTATAGAATTACAGTAATAACTCCTAAACTGACGGTACCAGCCTAGCCTCAGTAACTCAAGTTTAGCCATAAAAATAACATACCCCCTTTACAATGATATTCTTATTAAACAGCCTCAACTTAGTCCAGGTATGCAGAGGCCGATAATGGCAGATTTAATTCACCCAAGAACATTCTAGCCAGGAAATAATACATTCACAGAAGCCAAAATTTCCATTTACACCTGTAAATAGAAAATTCAATTTAATGCAAATTATTAAATAATAAGACCAGTGAGCAATGAACCATACTAAATATATCACATGAAATGGATCAGTCATGCAGCATAGTGTCCAGGAAAGAAATTGTTAACATTCTGTATCTAAGTAGTACATGCTGGCACACATCCCCCAAAGTACCACATGTGCACATAAAACAAGGTGTGACTACGGAAATGCATTACGTGTATAAAAATGGAGATAGGATGACTGAGAGATTGGTGACAACCCTATATGCTGAAAACAGCTAGACCATCATCCAAGAGAATATCCAACCGTGAGCACTACTATTTCATACAGAGCAGAGCAGTTGTTGGGACAAGGACAATTCCAAGTGATGGGATTGAAGGTGAGAATCATAACGCCTGGGCGCAGCACGCCTTTTCCTGAGACCTTTTCTTTCAGAGGTCACAGTCCACAAATGTAAATAAGCCGAAGACCTACAGAAGCCTCTCTGGAGGTCCACTCAAGGAGCTAGGTTCAAAGTATGTTGCACAGTGTCTTGGTTATCTTTCTTTTGCTGGGAAGAGATACCATGGCCAAGGCAACTTGAGCTCAAGGTTCTAGAGGGTAGCAGAGTCCATGACCATCACAGTGGGGAGCATTTCAACAAACAAGTCGGCATGGCCCTGGAGCAGTACCCGAGAGCTTACAGCTGATCCCCAAGTTAGAGGCAGAGATAGACAAAGAGAACAAACTGGGAATGGGGTGGGGAGGGGTTAGGCTTGTCAAATAGTTTTACCTTTTCTTTATTGAGAAACCACCACACGTTTCAGCTTATAAACCAAAATCACAACAACAAAAACCATTGGTCATCTCTCCTAGATGCTCACTGTACCCGACCATGGGGTGCTATTCCAACACAAAAAGTCCGTCAAAATGAGGTAGCGTTCTTCTGCTTCTTAGTTCGTGGTATTTAGACTAGACTCTAGACTCCACAGAGTATGCAGACCAAAATCAAATGCACTTCAGAGGTAAGCTAGTCATACTTTTTCTCTTGTGTTTACAGAGTATCTTTGCCTGGAGATGAAGTGTTTCACAGGACATGAGATTTTCAGGACTTGAACCAACAATTCTAGGGGGATGGAAGGGCATGCCTGTCACCCTATGTATTTTTTAAGAAAATAAAATCAATGTGTAGATCTCAATATACACACCAAATCAACACACATATGTTCACTTTTAAGTAGTATCATTCACATTAATTGTTCACTAACTCAATTTTAGCAATATTCAGGGGTTTTTTTCAAATCTTATAGGAAGCTGTCAAGTCCCCAGCATCAACCTAAGAATTTAACCCAAGCCCACAGGTCATTAGTCACTTGGAACTTTTGGGGGAAAATGTTAATGTAAAATTATTTCTTTACTTATTATTAAAGAATTAATTCAATTTTTGTAAAGTTAAATCCAATTTTATAGTAGCTTGAGATATGTATAGGAATCAAGGAATAAAAATGTTATCAGGAATATGACTTAAGCCCAATCTAAATAAACCATCAGAGCCTATTCTTTAGTACATAATTGAACTTTGTATTTTCTTCTTGCTAGGGTATGCTAGGGTGTGCTAGTGAAAGTAATATAAAAAAAAAGAAATGTTTTGATATTTACTCACGTTAATCATTTCCCACTTCTTTATGTCATTAAGAAAAGCAGAAAATAAATTAGAACATAACTTGTTTTCTAAAATGACTGCAGGTATATAGTCCTGCCAGTTGGTTTCTCCCAAATTTCCAATGATGCCTGCCACAACTATCTGATCATCAAAATGTTTCTCTATAATTAAGAAGTAGTGATAATGTAGGACTAGTTCACCCATAGATCTGAAGTCTCGTGGAGAATTCTGTGACTGTCCAAATAAGGCCAACTGCGTGAACATAAAGGAAAGCGGGTTAAGGGACAGCTGAACATGTTTATTTAGCAAACAGGGTGAAAGATAGGCTGGCGACACTGAGAGGTGTTGCAATAGACTTGAGGGAGACAGGCCACTGGGCCAACCGCCTCCCGTTCTATCCAGGAATTTCTTATCTTCTCATTAGTGTCTCATATCTGGACAACTCTAATATTAAAATTTGGCCTCAAACTAGAGTCAACAAAAGAGTTTTTTTTTTAGCTCATTCTTTTTTCCCATATTAAGTACCCATGCAATGCACATGTACAAGAACATGTACACATACAAGCACACACTCATACACGCATGCACACGTGTGCGCACACACACACACACTCACCTTTCGGCTTTTGTTCAGAGAATTACTTTATCTCCAAACAGAATTTTATGACTCATAGCCAAGGACAAGGAGGGGCCTTGTTAACAAGCTTGTTCTGATCATGTCCACGCTGTCTGCTATGAGTCCATGTTCATAGCACCTCACTTTCATAAACACAACCGCCCTTCTAAATGGTCCTTTGAGTGGCCACCTTTAGTATTGGGTTAGGCTTCAAATTTTTGTAGCTGAATTTCTTTGGAAGAGTGATTGCTTTAAGGGTGAAAGGAACAAGCAGTTCTCCTCATTACTTTATCTTTCATCATCTTTAAAAATATGCCATTAGGACAGATTTGGGGGAGTGCTGGTTAGAAGCCAGGAGCTTATTGACCCTTTTAGTTCTTGCCTCAAGAAGTGATTGTGCTTTTGAACATATTCACATTCTAATGTAGCCAATGTGGGCATAGCTTGAATCTGAACACAGCACTATGTAGGCAATAGCACGTCACAGTTAGCAATCGGATCTCCCCTGTGTCTTCTGCTGTGAAAAACACCCCACTAGACCATTGCTGTCGTCTTTTCTTTTCAGATGCAGAAACCGATGCCCACAGAAGCCATGTGATGTGGTCGCCTGCCAAGTGATAAGTGGTTGAGTTAAAAAGGCAGCATTTTGGATAAAGCTACTCTAAGAAGGCAAGTGCTGTTAAACAGAAATCCAAGTATCAGGAGTGAGAAGACCCAATGATTTGATTGGAGAGATTTCAGATGCCCCCATAAAAACAGGCTGTTACCATCTCTGCTGGATAGTTTTATGTCAATTTGACACAAACTAGAGTCATCAAACAGGAGGAAGCCTCAATCAAGAAAATGCTTCCAGCAGGGTGTGATGGTGCACCTTTAACCCCAGTACTCAGGAGGCAGAGGCAGGTGGATCTCTGAGTTCGAGGCCAGCCTGGTCTACAGAGCTAGTTCCAGGACAGCCAGAACTACATAGAGAAACTCTGTTTCAAAGAAGCAAAACAAACACAATAAAAGGAAGAAAATGCTTCCATAAGATAGGCTGTTGACAAGTCTGTAGAGCATTTTCTTAACTCGTGATTGCTGGGGAAAGGCTCAGCCTATTGTGGGTACTGTCATGCCTGTGCTGGTGGTCCTGAGTTCTATAAGACAGCAGGCTGAGCAAGCTATGGGGAGCAAGCACCACCATCCCCTGTGACCTCTATATCATCTCCTGCCTCCAGGTTCCTGTCCTGTTTGAGTTCTTGTCCTGACTTCCTTAATGATGGGCTACCACATGAAAACATAAGAAAAATACATCCTTCCCTCCTCAACTTGCTTTTGGTCATGATATTTCATCATAGCAATAGTAACTCAAACAAAGATACTGTCCCTCTTGGTTTTCCACCAGAATTAAGAGATAAGAAGACACTATTGCTGAAGATATCACACAGTTTTGATACACGATCTGAAAAAAAAAAAAAATCAAGTAAAACTGATCTGGAAGCTCCCTGCCTGCCAGGTGGTTTTCATATTCCTAGGTTGTCGAGACATGATTCTGGGGAGAGGAGAATCAGTAGTCTACCAGCTGTGAATCCCATGATCTACCAGACCAAATTGCCTGGCCCACTTATGCGATAATACCTTTATGGGGGTAATCAACTACTCCCTAATTGGATTTGAGACCCATAGAAGACAATCCATGACTAGTACTGTAAATCTGGTAAAAATAAATAAATAAATAAAAATTTTAAAAAATCATTGTTGGGAACAGTATAGGCATGGGTGGGGGTTGCTGAAGACTTTCATTTAGCAAATTGACACAGTATCCATGTACCTGCTAAATATTTATATTTATAGCTATGTACATAAGTTATTCTCATCTTTAATCAGAAGAGCATCTCTTCTCGGTGAATGATAATGGATGGAGATGTCCGTGGCTACATAGGGGTGCTAAGAATAAGTCATGGATGGGTGCTTACCCCTAAAGAAAAGAAACCATTTATACCACCCCCTCTAAGGCTCAGAGAACATGATAGAAGAAGAGGTGGAAAGGACCTAAGAGCTAGAAAACAGAAAGAAGGGCTGTAAAATGTCATTTCCTAGGAAAGGTATAGCCATTGCCATCATGATTTCAAAGCAACCATGACTGTCTGCATTGGGTCTACACAAGAACAGGCCCATCAACATCAGGCATGAAGGGAGCAGGGGCTCATTGACAGATTCAAGGAGATGGAGAACTAAGGCCTTCAGTATGTACTGATGACCTCATTGGTCTCCAGTGGTTAATTTCCTATCCAATAGTCACACAGATGGCCTTGTGTGACTAAATGGGTCATAAATCGAAACAAAAAGCCATGAATCTTGGAGAGGAACTGGTAGTGACTGTGGAGATGATGATAAAGATGAGAAGGAGAGCCAAGAGGGATTTGGAGAGAGCATATACATATTGAAATTGTCCAAGAACAAAATTAATCCATTTTTAAAAGCGTTAGCCTTTGTACAAATATATCTGCAGCTAGGAATGGCGGTGTATGCCTTTAATCCCAGCATTTTGGAAGCAGACGAGGCCAGCCTGGTCTACAGAAGAGTTCCAGGATAGCCAGGACTACATAGTAAGACTCTGCCTAGAAAAAAAAAAAAACAGAAACAAAAACAAAGATATACATATATAAAACACAGCTATAAGTGAATTTATGTTCAGACAGAAAATAAAGTTCTATCTTGAAAAATAAGTTTTAAAATAAAATTTAAACCAAAAAAATCAACAATAAACTTATCGCCAGGGGGTCCATTTCCAAGAGCCTTAAAACGTTATGTAGTAACAACATATGTACCAATGCCATTTAGTTATTTCATATACAGAGTAAAGATGCCCAAGGGAAAAGTCAATAGTTCTTTATAATAGTTCTGTTACTTTTAGGTTTTTATTTTAATTTTGGTTTTCAATATACAAACAGTGGAGTCTATAAATAAATCAAAATATTGAAGTTCTTTGTTTATATTTATTTTAATTCAAGTATCATACTTTTTCAGCAAAACCCTAAGCCTTGCTTATATTCTAATGAACTGACAATTACTGAAAATAATATTCTTCCAACAAAAGCCAAATCCATATTTAAGACTATTAATAGCTCTTGTTACAAACAGAAGCCTGATTCAATATTTGGGCATAACAGACAGTCTTGGGATTTAAAAAAAAATGAATAGAGAGGCGGTGGTGACAGGAAGAAGGCCTTAAAACAGGAGGTTACTACATAAGCCAGACTTCTAAGGAACCCTTGGTCCTGGCCACCATAGATTCCCCACGGAGCAGCCCACACTGCACTGCGGTACTCACTGACATTGCTGCAGAGCCTACAGTGATGCTCTTCCATCTAAGGCCTGTCTGTTGTCTTCCTAGTGTCAGGGGTTAGATCCAGTTCCTGAGACTCAACAACTAACTGGGGTGCTATTGCAACCTTGACAGAGCAACAGGAAGTGGCTGAGTGTGACAGACACCAGTGCCGAGACATGAACCCACCGGAATGAACTCCGGAGAGGGCGGTGGGCCTTTGGAGAGGAACTCCGCTCATCACAGCCCTTTAGAATCGTCATGAGAGAATCGTCCTTCTCCAGGTGATTCTGATTCTAGACTTTGTTCCCCTTCTTTTCCGGTCTCCTCCGAGTTTCCCCGACCAGGCTTTAATCCAACCTCAAAAGGCGATAATGCGTCACAGGTGATTTAAACACTATCCTCTCGCGGTTGATGGATTTCAAAGACCTGACCTTCTGCGCATTAGGAAGATCTACTCCTGCCTTCCCCTTATTTTGTAGCGATTATTAGGCTAGATGTGCTCGCCTTCCATACTCCCAAGAACGTTCATCACACAGGCTCTCTTCTCTCTCCACCTGCCCAGATTAAGTCCGCCTTGATCCTTTTCTCTCTTTATTTCCTGAGCAGTTCCCAGCACACAGGTGGGGATTAACTAGCACTCACTGAGTAAACACAGGAGATATATAGGTTTAGAGCCTATATAAAATGCACATGTGTAACTTTTCCAGTAATCCATTAGCGTGGGAAATGCAGTACTCCTTTACAAATGTGAATTTCTTAATTGACGAACTATTCTGCTGAATTCACCATTTCACTTACGTTAACCTTCACATATTTGACAAATATACATAGAAACATATTTTTTTAAGCTGCCTGAGTTAGAGGAGAGAGGGCTCCGAGGTTAAGAGCACTAACTACTCTTCCAGAGGACATGAGTTCAATTCCCAACACCCACATGATGGCTCGTAACCATCTATCATTCTAGTTCCGGGGAATCCAACACCCTCATCTGGCCTACAAGGGTACGCACCCATTCATGCATAATACCTATACCCATAAAAATAATTAACTAATTAATGTTAAAACAGAACTATTTTTTTTATTTATTTATTTATTTATTTATTTATTTATTTAAGATTTCTGTCTCTTCCCCGCCACTGCCTCTCATTTTCCTCCCCCTCCTCCCACTCCTCTCCCCCTGCCCCTACTCCATTCCGTTATGAAGAGCAGTCCAAATTCCCTGCCCTATGGAAAGTCCA
>NC_022011.1:59168008-59232479 GCF_000317375.1 Microtus ochrogaster | reverse complement strand
TGCTCTCTCTCCTTCTGCTCCTGATTTGGACCTTGAGATTTCTGTCCGGTGCTCCAATGTGGGTCTCTGTCTCTGACTCCTTTCCTCGCCTGATGAAGGTTAATATTCAGGAGGATGCCTATATGTTTTTCTTTGGGCTCTCCTTATTTAGCTTTTCTAGGATCACTAATTATAGGCTCAATGTCCTTTATTTATTTTAAAGGCTACTTATCCTGTTTCTGGGGGTAAGAGGAACATGTCCATATTTACCTTTAGTTCTTTCTTTGTCATATACACAGAACTTTCTGTGCACTACTATAAAAAAAACAGTTAATTTTTCGATTTCACTGTTGTATTAGTCAGTTTTCCATCACTATAATAAAAATACCAGAGATCATCAAACTTTAAACCTTTTGGAGGTTTCAGTCAATGATCTACTGGCCTGGTAGCCCTACAGGGGCTGAGGTCTCCCAACTCCTCTCCCAGTGAGCTGAAGACCTCCCACTGGGCCCCAGCTCTGTTTGCATCACCTCCCAACAGTGCCACCCACGCCTTTAATACTCAGACCTGAAGGAAAGAGATAAGATCCAAGCTACACGCTAAGTGTGGTGGCGTGCACACCTTTAATCCCACTGAGAGGAAGAGGCAAGTGGATCTCTGTGAGATCAAGGCCAGCCTGGTCTGCCGAGTGAGTTTTTCTGGAACTATATAATAGATCTTGTCACAAAAAATAAATAACTCCAAACAACAATGCTATTAGACTACTTTATTGGTCAAATTTATGACTTGTTTTCTGTACCAAGGACAACGGACAAACCTGTTATGAGAAAAAACAAACAAACAAACATAAAGCCAAGTATTCTCTTCTAACAAATTTATATTCAGTTTCCCTGCACAAAGGACAAAACTGAGTCCGAAGACCCGAGTTCACTTTCTACCTAGGTAGTGATCCTGAGTGACCAAAGCTGGTCTCTTTCAACATCTGTCATCTGTCACTATACAAATACTTCCATTCTACTAGTTCTAGGAAAATCTGAGATTTCCAAAATGGATTTGATCATTTTTGTCTTTTTTTCCATAAAAATCTTAATTTCCTCCTTTCAGACCTGGCCATGTGCTGAGGATGCAGCTGCACTGACAACGTGTTCATGGAGGGAATGTGACGTCAGCGGTCCCTGCCAGCATTGCAAGACGGAAGGGAAGAAGACAGGGAGAAAGGCTGGGCATAAGAATTGTTGTTTGTTTGTTTGTTTGTTTGTTTGTTCATTCGTTTCAAAACAGGGTTTCTTAGCGTGGCCCTGGCTGTCCTGGAACTCCTTCTGAAGATCGCTAGCTGGCCTGGAACTCAGAGATCTGCCAGCCTCTGGAGTATTGGGATCAGGATCAACGGCGTGTACCACCACTGACAGACAAGAATATTTGTGTACCCCTCAGAGAAATGCATGCTGACACATGGGCATTACAGGAAATTTTGTATGTGAAAAAAAAACATTTGAAATTGATTTAATATAACAACATTTTATTTGAATACTTTCATAATTGTACGCCTAAGCTTACTACCAAGGCTGATGACCTGAGGTCACTTCCTGGAAGTCATATGAGGGAAGGAGGGAACAAACTCCTATAAGCTGTTTTCTGACTTACACACACACACACACACACACACACCACTGTAGCACACTAGCATGTGCACATGCATTAAATAAATGTAATCTTTTTTTTTATTTATTAAGGATTTCTGCCTCCTCCCTGCCACTGCCTCCCATTTCTCTCCCCCTCCCCCAATCAAGTCCCCCTCCCTCCTTAGCCCGAAGAGCAATCAGGGTTCCCTGACCTGTGGGAAGTCCAAGGACCGCCCACCTCCATCCAGGTCTAGTAAGGTGAGCATCCAAACTGCCTAAATAAATGTAATCTTAAGCAAACAAAACATTTGTGGTGGTCCACACAAGTAGGATATGCTGAAGAGGCAGGAGAAATCAGAAACAAAGATAGATAAATATAGTTATGGAGAAGAGATGGTCACACCAACTGATGGTTATTTGGGCTTAGAAGACTGGGTGAACAGTGTGCTGTACAAAATAAAAGGCTGAAAAGGCCATGACTCCATCACTGAGTGTGGAGATTGCTGGATCTCCAAGATGCTCAGAACTCATCCTGATTGCTCTTCTTTGGTCTACTTGCGAAAGATAGAGAACACTTGCCAAGTAGTTAGAATTAGGGGCCCACTCTTTCTCTGGGTCCTTCTTAACTGTCTGTGGCCATCTCTAGGGTTCTTACTTGGTCCGGAGTTGTGTTTCTCGGTGTACCTACCCCTCAGAGAAATGCATGCTGACACATGGGCACCGACAGGGTAGCAGCCACTGTGGGGTGTGCTTTCCCTTGGACAGCTTTGACTTACTAGTTCTGCATAGATCCTGGTGTTGTGACCCTTTCTGTAGTAAAGTGGAAGTTACTGA
Source organism: Microtus ochrogaster (assembly GCF_000317375.1). Lineage (NCBI taxonomy): Eukaryota > Metazoa > Chordata > Mammalia > Rodentia > Cricetidae > Microtus > Microtus ochrogaster. The sequence goes on along the minus strand of NC_022011.1, from coordinate 59,230,044 downwards.
CATACATACATACTACTCAAAAGAGGCCTGGAAGAAAATTCATTGTTGTTTGGCTCATGGACCCCTCAATTTCCTCGGTGCCTTCTTCTGAACTTTATTTCACTTTCAACTATTTCTTTTAGAACAGTGATTCTCAACTATAGGTTGCGACCTCACTGGGGGTCCAGTGACCCATTCACAGGGGTCACCTAAGACCATTGGAAAACAGAGATGTTTCTATGCATAACAGTAGCAGAATTGCAGTTATGAAATAGCAACAAATCTAATTTTATGGCTGGGGGTCATCACAGCAGGAGGAACTGGCCTAAAGGGTCTCAGCGTTAGGGAGGCTACAAGCCACTGGTTCACAATTTCAAGGGGCTCCTGATTTCCTAATTGTACAGTCCTCAGGTGGGGAATGAGCATCAGAAACACATGAGCTCCTAAGACAAAAACTTCCATGTCCCCATCCTCCTGTTTTCATGCAAATATCCCCAGTAATTAAATCAGGAAAAGAAAATGTAGCAAAAATGTATCAGCCAAATGGTTTCAAAATTTCAAAAGAAGCTGTAAATATGGTCTTTTCTGAAGATCAGGTTCTAGCTGGAGTAGCAGAAAGGGTAACAGTTGTTCTGATGAAGCATTTTTTAAATCCTTGTCAGTGATTTAAAGAGAGATAACTGCTGTATGTTAAAGAGGCTGGTAAGGTTTTTAAATAGTTCGGACGCTACAGGGAGCATCTTTTTTTTCCCTTAAAGCAATGTACTCAGAAGTGTTGGCAAGATTTTACTTGAATGTAGCTGTGCTTATGTGAGGAAGTTATTTTGAATTACCCTAGTATAAATATGCATGACTTTATTTGTATTGAAAATTCCCTTTGCAAGCAAGTGAATAGGGATTGCTACATCTCTGTTACTTTGAAAATGATTTAGTATTTCATTTCAGAAGTCAAATACCACACTCAGAATTCAAAAATAATACCAGAATTCTGCCCTTGCCCACAGGTGATTAAGACCTTTCGACTCTGCCACCCAGAGCAGAACAGTTTGAATTGTCTGAGGTCTGTGACCTTCTCACCAATTCACACAGCCTTTACTTGCCAAGCCCTGTCCTAGGCACACAGCGCGTGACAACAGGCTTAAAGTGCCATTCTTCACCACACATGTCGGACAATATTCTGTTTGCTCCAGGCTGTTTTTAGTCACACAGTGGCAAATGCTTAAGTCATATGATTAGAATCAAAGCCTACTGAAGACTCTCGACAAGACTAGCACTGAAAGCCAGGGTTTCCTCCCAATAGAGGGGAGCAATCGTAAAGTGAGATGAAGGGAGACGCGCATCCATTGCCCAAGAGAACCAAGACGGAGGACATGGACAAAAGTCCAGAAAACAAGACTCAAACTCCCGCTTCACCCCTCTGAATCACAAGTAGCTTTAGCTCTGCATGAAAGTCACGTGGCCTTTGACTAACGGAAGCTGTCAGTTTACTTAAAAATTCCCCATCTTCTTCTCTGTTTTTATAGTTATGGTGTAGAGTCCGAAACGGGACAATCGTTTATCCCAAATTATTACTCCACCCTTGTCCTCCTAATCAAACCTTACCTTTTCTAGTCAGCTCCATTCTCTCTGTGTGTTTCTTTCTTTTTCAGAAAAATACCAATTAAAGCCAGGCCATGGTGGCACATGCCTTTAATCTCAGCCCTCGGGAGGCAGAGGCAGGCAGCTCTCTGTGAGTTTGAGGCCAGCCTGGTCTACAGAGAGAGTTCCAGGACAGGCTCCAAAGCTACAGAGAAACCCTGTCTTGAAATGTCAAAACATAACAACAACAACAACAACAAAAACCCACCTGTTAATCTTAGGTGTATCTATTAGAAAAACCATAAGAAGTCTCGCCAATGCCGTATGGAGGACGAGAAGACTATTGGTACTCAGTTCTACCTCTGTTCCATTTCTCCAGCTGCCTAATAAAAGAGATACGCAAGAAGGACTAAAACAATGTATACTAGACTTCAGAGCTTTGCAAGTTCAGAGCTTTGTTTACAAAAGGAGCTGATCAGGTCTCGGTATCCACAGTGCCTGCCTGGTGACTCTGCCTGGACCCACTTTTACTTCAGAATGTAATTGGAGTGGGTTTATGTTTATGTCTCTACAAAGCTTCTTAAAGTTCTCCAATATTTCTATCTAATGGGCAAGTGGGGGAACACACCCTTTGGAGATCACCTTCCCTTGCCTTCCCTCTCCAAACCGTAACTTGAAGCCAGCTTAAAGGTACTCACTTGGATATAATGAAAGCATGGCAATACTTTGCCCCAACTTCAAAATCCATTGTGATTTCAAATGGTATTTATTAGCATATTTCCCACAACCCAAATACTTACCTCAACTATGCAAGAATCCTCCCTAGTAGAAGCAAAACTTCAAGATGATCATCTTACAGAAGAGCCACAGCAAAAGTCTTGCGGCCAAGTTTTCAACACAGCATTTAACACACAGGGAGAGTAGATGGCAAGAAAGCTCAGGACTGTGTCGGTTTCCCTAAACTGAAATCCCAACACTAAGCACACAAATAAGGAAAGCTTTAAAGGAAAAATTTGCTCTCTCTTAATTGTCTTAAAAGACTAAACATATTCTTTAAACTTTCAGCTTCGCTCTGTCTCACTTCTCTAAAGAAGGGTGACCCTATCTTTGTGACAAGAACAATAGGTAGGCCAGCTACCCTCAACCTGAAAAAATTGCCCCGTTACCACAGAAACTTTACGTGTGGTTCTACAGTGACCAGAAAACAACTAACCAGAATGGCTTTGTGTGTGTGTGTGTGTGTGTGTGTGTGTGTGTGTGTGTGTGTGTGTGGTGTGCAGCAACATTAGCTTCAGAGAGAGAAAGGAGCCTGGTTTTCAGTGCAGCAGAATTGCTGCAACAATATGCTCCCTGTGTCCACAGCCAGGCCTCCCTTGACACCCTGCTTTCTAGGGCATAGGGTAGAAAAGTCGTATACACAGTAGATCATGCCAGGGCCCGCTGACACAACCCTACTCCAAATATGCAGGAGCCGAATGAAGCAAGGTCTGTGTTTTACACACGGTCTCCCCCCCCCCTTTTTTTCCCCCTTTTCTTTTTGAAAGCAGATGTTTCAGCTTCCAACCTGGAGGAAAAGACAATGCAGGCCAACTTTCTTCAATCTAGTCTGTTTCTCTGCCCCTCCCAACTCCATCCAGCTGTGTGGAAATCTTGGCAAGAGAGACCCTCTTTTTCACCTTGAACAAAACTCTGGTACTTCTTGACCACTGAACGCTGTCTGGAATGGGGCTCCCCCTGAGGGCAGGATACACAGGGAGAATTAGCTACAACGCTCTTTACCATGGCAAGTGGAAATGTGAAATACAGAACCAAATTCAATTAGTTTCCATTTGTGAAAAGTTTTGTGGTAGGAGGGCTTGAACTCGGGGCATCATGCATGTCGGACGAGTGCGGTAGCACGGCTGCTTCTTATTCGTTATTTTGCAGTGGGCTCCCCAAGCTGTCCAGGTAAGCCTTAAACTTGTGATCCTCCTGCCTCAGCCTCCTGAATGCTCGGATCACAGGCCTGAGTCAGCAAGCATGGCTTGCAAATAGTTCTTCACTGCTACGGTTAGGGATCACGGTGTCAAAATCATGAGCACCCATTGTTTCTACTATAAATTTAAAAATCCTATAAGCCGATTATGTTTTGACATTATTGTCAGTAAACATTAATCTTTTTAGGCTACAAGAACCAATTAAAGAATTCCTAATAAAATCAGTAAGACAAATACAAAGCAATGAAGTCATTACAAAAGAATGCAATAAGATGATGTTTACTCTGGTTTTACAATTTAACCTCATGTATGTTTCAAGTTATCTATCCACAGATAGGACTTAGTATTCACTGGCATGACTGCCTAATTAGTTGCTTTCCATGCTTGCCAGAACTCCCTGCCACAACCAGCTAGAATCTACATAGCCTTTGCTCATTTTTAAACTGAGATTCATGGGGTTAAACAGTATCTGCATACCACAAAATTAATTCTCACAAAGCAAAAAATCGATACTGGCCTAGGTAATTCCAAAACATGTATATTTGAAGCTATGTTATGTGTCCTAGCTATGGTTACTACTGCCATCATGAAACACCATGACCAAAGCAAGTTGGGGAGGAAAAGGGTTTATTTGGCTTACCCTTCCATATCACGGTTTGTCATCAAAGGAAGTCAGGATGGGAAATCAGACAGGGCAGGAACCTGGAGGCAGGAACTGATGCAAAGACCATGGAGGGGTGCTGCTGACTGGCTTGCTCCTCTTGACTTGCTCATCCTACTGTCCTATAGAACCTAGGAACTCCAGACCAGGGATGGAACCACCCAGAATGAGTAGGGCTCTCGCCTATTAATCACTAGTTTAAAAAGTAGATCTTAAGGAGGCATTTTCTCAATCGAGGTGGCCTCCTTTCAGATAACTCTAGCATGTGTCAAACTGACATAAAACTAGCCAGCTACTACCAAGGATAATTCAAATGAGCTAGGTTCGAACACACCACAACAATGTCCGAGTTCTACTCAAGAGTGCTAAAGAAAATCAAAGAAAGACTCAAAGCTCTTCTGTCACACGTGTGGGTGATGAAGTCTCTACCATCTGTCAATCTAGGTCAGTGCTTAGGCCTTGGTACCAATCATCTCCGCAAAAGGAGTTATCCTGAGCAGAGGACCCTGAAAAAAAAAAAAAGACATGGAAACATAGTTTGTAAGCCAGAGGCACCAATGACAGAGAGAGTGTGTAATACTTAAGCTGAGTCAGGAGGTAGTTCCAGCACTTGAGAGGCAGAGGCAGACAGATCTCTGAGTTTGAGATCAGCCTGGTCTACAGAGCAAGTTCCAGGGCAGGACTACACAAAGAAACCTTGCCTCAAAAAAAAGAAATCAAAATCAAATAAACAAACAAACAAACAAACAATAAATAAATAAATAAATAAGGACTTGCACTAACACTATAACTGGGAAAAAAAGAACATCAATGTCATCAATGTAGGCCTAGAAGGCATAGTAAAAAATACACAGAAGCACAAAGGCCAGCTGCAGCATCTAGGAAGACTGGATATGAGTTACAAAACAGTGAAGAAGCAATGATCACAAATCGATCAGAAGGACGCCTTGCAAGAGCACACTGCGTGTCACATGCGTGTGGCTGTCTCGGTGAAGGTGGACTTAGCAGACCAAAAGGTTCACAAACACTCATTGATTCTCCCAAGCTCACAGCTTCTTGATAATATGGTGTGAAAGACTAGCTCCTTTGGATCTTCTGTCCAAAGCACGTGGAATGTGAGATGGTTTAGCCTTGTGTCAACTCCAGAGAAACTGGTCTCTTTACATTTCTGATTATCCTGCCCTCTCCCAGTCCTTAGACTTATGTAAAACCAACACCAAACAGCACCAAGTTGAAAATGATGTTTCTTACACTTACTTATTGAATTGTGTTTCTGTAGTGGGTGTGCAGGCCCCAGTGCAGTTGTGGAGGTCAGAGGTGACATGGAAAAGTTGGTTCTCACCTACCACCACCGGGACCTGAGGGTTGAACCCAAGTTCTCAGGCCTTGGCTGAACATCTCATCAGCTCCCCGTCCAAAGTTTATAATTCTGAACTTTTGGCAAATTATGGAGGATGAAAGAAGAGTTCAGGGGAACAGAAAACTAGGCCAGTAGGCAGTTTGTAGGTGCAAGCTGTTTCGGATCCCATTAGCAGGAAAAAAACAAAAACAAACCAGCACAGGTCACTCCAGACCCTAAGCCGATTCCCAAGGTTCCTCATGGTGGTATTTTTAACCTACAAGGAATATGGAATGGAGCCTTTGAGAAGAGGATCGATCAAGGGACCCTTTAAGAACTACAAATAATTGTAAGTGCTCCTAAGAGTCTTAAAAGTCAACAAAAAGCCTTCAGTATTCTGACTAAATATTGAAATGCTTCTTTCCATCCAACATTTGATTTCTACTTTTTTTTTTTTTTTTTTGGCATCTGAGAGAAAATCTGGCCTTGTGGACATTTAAGAGATAGGAGATTTCATCTTCCACTTTATAAACTGACTTTCTTCCCCATTTCAGGTGCTGGAAAGACCTGACACAGACCCCAGGACACAAGTCCAAAAGGGAATGCTCACTGTGTTGTGAGTGGTCTTAGAGTAGAGCGCTGCAGCAGCCCCCCCTTGTCTCCAAATAATGTGAGTTTGCTTCTCCCAGTCACAACTCCTACTTCAAACCGCTTCTGGGCTTTTTGCACATTTAACCTTTAAACTCAAAGACAGTATGTGATTACAGAACACAGGAAACTTCACATTCAGACATGCGGGCTAAATTCCTTTTCAAAGAATCTGATATTTATAACCAAATTAGAACCATATTGAATATAATAAATTAACTGCTGAATTAGCAGAAAGAAAACGCTCTATTTATTTTTTCTTGGGTGGCTATGCATCCTTTGAACGGTACTAGAAAACCATAAGCAACCATAAATCCTACAATATTCAGAAGTGCTAGCTTTATCTGACCTGGATGGTCAAATAGTATTCTATTTGTCCAAGTTTTCATTGGAGTAAAACTACAACACAGGAAAGCTTCATGCATTACTTCATTTTACTCTTAACAACACCCTGAGGGATAGGTGCAGTGAGTTTACCCACTGGACATAAAGAAACAAGCTTAGAGTAGATTGCCTGTGACCATGAAGAGGCTAATCAGATAGACACTTGAACTCCAGCATCATAAAAATAACATGGACAGACTTGCTTCATCATTTTTAAAGAACTTCAGCCAGTCCACATATTAATAAGCAAAAAAAAAAAAGAAAACTTATCTAAATATCAAACCTGAATTGTTTGTCAAATGCCTCCTATTTCTGCTTATGCCACAGTAAATCAACCGAGAAGTTCAGCGAACACATTCCAGTAAGGATACATGGTGCATAATTAGTGCACGTATCTGAATTTAGGACGAACAGTTACTTGATTTCACATGGAGATCGTTTTCCTAATTGTACATCTGCCATGTGTTTCAATGTGCTTGCTACATAAATGGTTTACAAATTGTTAATAAGTTTTATGGATCTCTAGAAAGACTATAATAGCATAACAAACTTTTACAAGTACAGAAATTTCACATTAAAATATCACTTTATTTCTTTATCTTGAAGAATGAATTTTTTAAAAAATACACACACACATTTAAAGTCAAGCATTAGATATGCAAATATGTGTTCAGATCAGAGATACCAAAATTATTCAGATGATTAATTATTCATCATAAAATGTCAATTAATAATTATGAACCTTGAGAGGCATCTTTCTAATGTATCTTATATTTTTCTTGGCCTAAAAAAAGGGCTCAATGTCCATGTTCAATTGACTCGCAACAAGTTTTGAAAATTCAACAGAGTAAACAAATTGTAAACAAGAGCAAGCTCTGATTTTGAAAAAGAGAAACTACACATGTGCCCAACGTGAAGGAGAGAACAATAATTACAATCATCGTGAAAATTATGCGTGGAGCCAATTCATACCACGAAGCGTCATGTTCACTCACCTGCTGGGAAATGAACAGCAACCTGGCCCAGAAAACACTCCACACACCCAAGCTATGGATCTGCTTAGCAGCTGACAGACCGCTTAACAGGCTGCTTCTACCTGAATTGATCTGGCTATGGTGAGGAGCAGAGGGACTGCTTGGGGATTTTTTTTTTACACTTTCCAATAATCACTAAAAGAAAACTCAGTTTGTTTCTTGAATTTACGTACTATAGTTTCCAAAGTCTCATAGGCAAGATTAAAATAATGCATTTATAAGTAAGAACAATTTGCATATTGCCTTAATTATACTGGCTCTCCCTGTGTCAAATACTTTCATATTTTCCAAGAAGATTATATCTTTTTTTTAAAAAAAAAATTATCTGTCAGAGCTGATACAATAATAGAGAGTAATAAGCTGTTACAGTCGCTGAGATATTCATTTATTTTCATTATTATTTTACTTTTCACTGACACCTGGCGAACTTGTCTGTAAGACCCGGGGAGTTATTTTAGTCAGGGTGTCCCTGACCTCCTGCTGGTAGATTAATTGCATATTAAACACCGTGTTTTGAAAACGAAATGACAAATCTGGACATATAAAAGAGACACCAAAAAATTTTTTTTACAAAGAAGGTAAGTTAGGGAGGAAAACGCGATTGCAAAAGAAATATAGAAAGAAAAAGGGAATGTACAAAATGCAGTTGCGACAGAATTGCAAGAAAATATGGATAAAGGGCAGAGAGGGCTGAGAGGAGGGCAAGAGGAAAGGAAGGAGGGAGATTTGTGTTTCCAATCCCCTGGCGAGGCTGCTGGCGTCCGCACCCTTAATGCCCAGCCTTCCAAGTTGAGGCGAAAGCCACCTCCTCGGGCCTGCGACGCATCTAACTTGCTGCAAGTTTTCTGGTGACTCCTCCAGAGCCCCTTTCCTTCCACCACCACCACCACCACCACCACCCTTTTTTTTTTTTTTTTTGTGAGATTGACAGTCGCGTGGAGGAGGCTTTTCCAGGCACAGCCTTTCTCATGATAATCAGCCCCCTGCATCACCTCCCGGCCGCCGCTGCTTCCTCGCGGAGCGGGGCTCGCGGACCCGGGGGACCGGAAACTGGGCGGCGGGCGGGGAGCAGGCCGGCGAGCCAGGTCAGCTGACCGGGAGCGGGGCGGGGGTCGCGCGGTGCCAGGGCGGGGTCGGGTGTGTGCCGGGGAGGGCGGCGGGCCCGCGAGCCCCCCACGTGCTCCGGGACTGACGGAGGGAGCGAAGTTCGCGCGGGGGCGGGGGGGGAGATGGGGGGGTGCGGGCGAGCGAGCGCGCCGGGGATGGGGAAACTGCGAGCAGACCTGCTTTGCATCAATAAATTAAGATGCTCATTTGAGTCCTGAAGTTTGCTGGTTCCTGTCAGGAGAGACGTGGGCAAACACCCCGCAACCGAGGTGCAGCCTTTACTTCACATAAAATAGGAAAATAAAATCCTCAGCTGGTCGCCCCGCTGGGGCTAGGTGACGTGCGAGATTCCACAGCCTGAGGGCCTCGCAGCGGGGAGGTGAGGGACGGTCTCCGGGCTCTCCGGTCTTGTTTTGGTTTTGTTTGAAAGGGCTTCTCCTAGACGCTCCGATATTTTTTTTTTAATAGGCTTCCCCCCCCCCTCCTCCTATCCTAGGCTCAACTCCGAAAGGGTTGGATTGCGAGTTTGCACGTGAGAAAACCGTTTGGCTTTGCTCAGACCCCTCCATCTTCCCCATATACCTAATCCAGGGGTCCGGGATATCAGCCTTTGCTCGCAACTCTAAAAGAAGTTACCCACTTCCTGCATAGCAGTACAGGACTGAAATTAATCCTCTAAAGGAAAGACCAATTCCATTTCTAAACCAGAATAGATTCCTTTTTTTTTTTATTTTCCCAACATGGTACAAAATAAACACAATTTGTTTTTTTGTTTTGTTTTGTTTTAAATCATTAGCTGTGGCCAAATTTGAATTCTTTCTTCAGCTTGTGTGTTCAAGGGCAGAAACGTACCTCTTCGGGCCTCTGGGCCAGCGAAAGGAGTGGGGGCGGGGGAGCGGCTATGAAAGTTGAGGAAATTGACAGATAGAGAGGTGAATGGGGGGACAGACTCCGGGTCCGCTGCTGGGAACTGGAAAACAAAAGGGTGTCCTCCTCACTGCCTGGGGGGCGGGGGGGGGGGTCCTGAGGGGAGCAGTTGGTTTTACACAAGGAAACCCTTGAGAATTATTTTCCCTCCAATGTCGATGTCAATATTATTTCGCATTTGCATGTATCTGTTATTTGAATCCCCTTCGCCTGCGCTAATCTCGAAGTGAATTATTAACGCGGAAAACAGTTCAAAAAGGAGCCAGTCCTTCTCTTCGCAGGACTTGTTTTGCTACGTGAGGAGCCTCAAAGAGGTCCCTGGTCCCTCTGGACTTTTTCATCCTGCGCTCCTGTATTATGTGGATCCCACGGTCCCCATTGTCCCTGACCTGGCCCTGGGACCGAGGGAGTGTTCCGAACAAATTTATATTCCAGCTTCCTCTGGTCTTGCTGCCTCTGTGATAGTGGGAACACTCTTGGTCAAAAGCTTGGGGAGGGGCGTGCCAGGCAAGGGCAGTGGGCCACCTAGCCCTGCGCTCAGCCCTCGCGATCTTTCCCGTGCCACTACCCAAACGTCCACCTTCATGGGAACCAAGGAAATTGAAGTTGGTTTTGTTTTGTTGTTGTTGTTTTTCTGTACCAAATAAATAGAAAAAAACATGTCGAAAGTCAGTGCAAACTATTGAGGGCCCGTCTCCTGGCGCTGGAGCGATGACTGAGCCCAAGGAAATCAGATAATTGGGTGTTTTTGATTGAAATAGTCAGCAGTGTATTTACTCAGATCTCAAGTAAGAAGACATTTTATGGCCATGATAAAGACAGTGGTTTGTTAGCTATGTGTTCGACTGGCACTGACGTCTCATTGTGCCTTTGCACCAATGTGTCTGAGCTAAAAAGAAAAAGTACCTGGGTGCCTGCAGAAGGGTCTTGTCAGTAATCAGTCCCTACAACAGGCTCCTTATTCCTCCGCAGTGGGAGAGGGAGGCTTAAAGCACACTTTGTGAGAAAGCTGGTCTCTGCGTTTTTTTTTTTTTTAAAGGAAAGAGAAGGAAGGAAAGAAGATATGAACCGTAATGATAAATCTTAGAGGAGGAAACTTGATAAGTCTCACATATATCTAGCACAGAGAAGATAGCGTGAGAAATGTAAATATGGGGCTAATATATTTAATCCACGATGAAAATCTTTCTTATTAATCATCTTTGACTGAAAATCTCCACAACCTATAGATCCTCTATAGGTGCTTTATCTGTGATGGGGCTAAGGAGGAAATTAATTTATCCAATCATTCTCGTTGTAAATGCTCAAATTAGGAGAGAGGTGAGTGTGTAACCAACTGTGAAAATCCGCTTTCTTGCACCCTAGAATGAAATCTAGCTGTGGTCATGCTGGGTGGCTATTACCCTCCCCCACCACCACTGAAAAATAAACATGCAAAATACAAAGCCCTGTCGCTCTGGGAGTGTGGATGTGGCAGCCCCTATGGTGGCTTTCCTCTCCTTTGAGTGCAATCGCCAGTGACTCTTGCATTCAAAGTCTTGCTGTAGGCACACATTGAAAGCACAGTTCAAAGCAGTTTATCTTAATATGAGGAAAAAGTCTAGTGTTGGATCAGGGTATTATTTGTTTCAGGTTCCTTCAGACTGAAAGCAGGGGACTATGACATATTTGACAGTATTAAAGCCAGGAAGACTGATAAGCGGCAGCAGCTGTTAGGTCCTTGTCACACCTCCACATTCACCTTTACAGGAGGAGCCTACAGGCTGAGAGGCTGGCCGTGTATCTGTGCTTTGAGGTTCTTAAATACTTTCACTGTTTAGAGGAATTGGGGAGGGGGTCTCTTAGTACTCGAAGAAATTGAGCCTGAGCTGTTGAGGCAAAGCAGTTTCTTCCTTTGCTGATAGATGCTGGTACAGAGCATCTTCGAATTTGGCTGTCTTTATTTACTTCTATATTAGTTCCAATTATGTGCAGTGTAAACCAGCTTTTTGATTAACAAAACAGCAGAGCATTGGTTAAGAACACTTAAACTTCAAAAAAAATTCCCCTGGGAAGTGGGCTCTGAATTGGTTAATAATGTGCAGTGCTTGCTAAATTGCTGAGTTCCAGATGTGGAAAATATCTTTCTTGTTTAGGACCTATGTAACCTGATTGGATTACGACAGAAGCGTCACGTTGGAAGCTTTTGAGTGATTATTTAATTAACCATACAGTAGAAAGCTGTATTCTCCAGGAAATCCCTTTCATATTTGCATAACCAATCCCTTCAGAGCTAAGGTGGAGTCTTTTCTTTTTAATTTTACTTTAATTGCAATATCAAAGAATGTGAACTCCAAAACTTCGACCCCACACAGTTTAATGTCATCCTCTTCTTTCTGTTCACCTAAGCTTTTTTGGTCTTTCTCCTTTTTCCTGCCCTAGACACCCCCTTACTTTGTAGTGTTGTCTGCATGAGTTGTAGAGCAATCCAGAGATTGGCCAATTTAGTACTGCTGTGTTAATCTAGAGACCCTTTATTAAAATGCAAAAGTTCTTTTAATATAAGGGATCCAATTCAGAAAATTTCTCTCTCTCTCTCTCTCTCTCTCTCTCTCTCTCTCTCTCTCTCACACACACACATACACACACACACACACACACACACACACACAAACCTCTAAGATCTTAAAATGCAGTGCACAAGTAGCATTTTCCTCCCCTGGCTCTGACATCTTTAAAAAAAAATCTAATAAGAGAAAGGGCAAGAATTTAGTTCCAAAAAACGGGGCTTTAGGTATCCATACAACTTGATGTGCACCCCAAGCCTACTCATCAGAGATATCTGTGTAAGAAAAGAGATTTGCATGGAAGACCCGAGATCTTTCCCTTTAACTTTCGCCCCTCGGAGTTCTCCAGTTCTGTGAATGGTGTGCACCGTTTTCCGCCCAGTACTCTGCAGGATTTAGTGATGAGGATAATGATGCCAAAGGCTTGGCGGGGGGGGGGGGGGGGGGGGGGGGGGGGGGGGGGGTGGAGAAGGGAGGGAGGGAGGGAGAGAGGAAGGGAGGGAGGTGGAATTTCATTTCTTCCACTAAAGCGTTTGCGGAGACTTCAAGGTATAATCTATCCCAGATCCTTTCCCAGAGAGAAACTTGGCGATCACGTTTTCACATGATGCTCACGCTCAGGGCGCTTCAATTATCCCTCCCCACAAAGATAGGTGGCGCGTGTTTCAGGGTCTCTCTTCTCTCCCCTACAGAAAAGAAAAAGAAAAAAATGTCATTAGAAGAGGCGTAACACGTCAGTCCGTCCCCAGGTTTGTGTTTCCTGGAGTGGCCGAAAAGAGATCAGTTCTAACCTGCTCGGCAGGAATAACGGTCCTGCCTCCCGACACTCTTGGCGAGGTTTTGTACAGTTTGCTCCGGGAGCTGTTTCTTCGCCTCCACCTTTTTCTCCCCCACACTTCGCGGCTTCTTCATGCTTTTTCTTCTCACCATTTCTGGCCAAAACTACAAACAAGACTTCGCAGGTAGGTTTCCCTCCCCCTTCTTTTTCCCCCCTCTTTTTATCCCCTTTTTTTTTTCTTGGTGTGCTTACCCCATCCTCCTTTTCTAATTTTCTCATTTTGAGTGGGGATGTTAGTCTGAAGTGAGCCGGGTGTCTGTGGACAGGGAATTTCAGGTGGTTTTAGCTCCTTGGTGGTAGGCTTTTCCCAAGAGTGGCTTCTTTGCTTTCTCTTGCTCTCTCTTACTCTCTCTTTCCTTTCCCCTCCTTCCCCCACTTCCCTCAATAATTTACCCTGTACCTGTCCATTCAGGTAACCGAAGGTGCTTTTTGCTCCATAGCCTAGGAAAAGTTTTGTTGAGAACTGTATGGCTGGGATAAAAACTCATCAAGTGGAGAAGCTTTCTGCTTTGTTTTCACACCGAGTTCCAATTCATTACATCCAGCCATTAAAACTTTGCAAATACCTGTTAATAATTATAAAACTTACTCGAGATAGATCTACCAAATTCGGGGAGTAAGCCCTTCTCTTAGACATGGCAACCTAACCTTTCCCACCGGGGGAAGGCTGTTTCCTAAGCAGAAACTTGCCTGTTTTTGTCTGCTTAGCGAGTTTCATTTCTTTATTTCATTCTGTGTGTGTGTGTGTGTGTGTGTGTGTGTGTGTGTGTGTGAAGTAACACCTCACTTCTGTGATTATAAATAAAGAAGTGAAAGTCCTCTTAGAACTTGAGTCGTTTACCAAAGTGGGGGGGGGGGATCACTACAGCTGGGAAGTACACTGCTGTCAGGGCATCAGGGTTAAAATTTAGGTAACTTTGAAATTTTATTTTAAAAGACCAAGTAATATACACACATAAATTTCATGGATCTCTTTCTCTCATTCACTCTCCCTCCCTCTCTCTGTCTCTCTTTCACACACACACACACACACACACACACACCACACATATTATTCCAGACTTGGGGACAGGGAAGTTAAAGGAGAGAGTACAAGATTCTCAGCCACGGTGGTGAGCCCGGCTAACGTAAATGTGATTATCTCTCACCTACTTACATGTTTTACATGCTACCCCTATAATGAAGATGGCAAGATTGCTTTCTCCAGAGTTATGAATAATATCCACAGATAAAGTTTACAGTACAAATGCCATGTCTTTCCCTCACACACATCCTGGCTTATAAAAACTTACTTTATTAAATATATATTTGATATGCCATGGTGTGTGAGTCTCAGTAGAAATACAGACAAGACAGCTGTTTCATCCCAGAAGCTTGTGTGGCCATTGCTTTATTTCAGGATTTCTTCCTCCCCCCCCACCCCCCACCGCCATCCCAACAATTTCAAATTAATAAGACAGAGAAGAAATGATTTTTTAATGTGTCAAACTTGAAAGTCTACCCTGTATGCTTAGGTATATTTAAAGTGCTTTCTACAACACCCACTTCCCCTTCTCTCTGCCCCCCTTCACCCCGCTCAGCAAATGTTCGGAAACTGATACTCACTTTCCAGGTTTTCCGCAAAGCTTGTAGCACCGGAGACAATAGGTGCAGGGTGGAGGAACTGGGCGTGCTGGGCGGCAGAGAAAGGGTTAATGGCCCTTGTGTTACAGTTTGCATCTGTTACATCTTTTATAGCCCACTGTTTAAACTAATCCTCGAGGCGCAGCATCTTCCCACCCCGCGGAGTTTCAGGGTTCTCCTCTTCTCCGGCCTGCCTCCGAGGTTCCCCTTCTCCAAGTTTTGACAGTTTCAGCTGAAAAAAAAATGCAGCGCCTCCCTCGATTTTTAGGTACAAAAGTTTCGAAGCCAAAAGGATACGATCATTTAGAACAACTTAAAAGTGTTGCCATCGTGGCTACGGACTTTCTCTTTCCTTTCTTGAGAGGAAAAAAAAATTCTACTGGAAGAATTTGAGGAAATCAGTGTGGGGGAACATGTGTGTGTGGGGGGGGGACTTAAGTAAATATTGTCCAAGTGGTGGGGTTGGGGGAGGAACAATGTCCAGAGAGCCTTATAATTATATTTCTTTTGCCGGGTAAAATGGGAAATCTTAATTTGGGGGCGGAGGGTGTAGGGGGAAAGAGACAGTGCCTCGATAAACTCCTAAGGGGAGGGGAGGGGTCGCGGGGCGAGTGGGCTTCCTGTAATTACTATTATCAATTTACCCGAGTGTGCTTCATCCAAGGGCTGTTTTGCCTTGTTTGTTACTTTTTTTTCCTCTTGGGAATGGGGGGTCGGAGGAGGGATGAGAAAAGATGAGCGCGAAAAGACCCCCTCCCCAAGTTCCCGAGCCCGGCTGAGGACTTTTTGGAGGAAGGGGTCCGCGTAGGCTTGAGTCAAGCAGTCTTACTGTACCGCTGTGTGCATTCCCTCATACGGTCAGGAGTTATGACTCATTTTGAAGATGTAATTCTTGTCTCTGATCCCCTCGCGAGTGCAACACACCAAACTAACAACACAAAGCGCCTCAGGGCCAAGGCTGGGGGTGGGGGGCGGGGAGGGGGCCGCCGAAGTTTCACTTTGGCGCTGGGGGCGCGGATGGGTGCTCACCCGGGCCCTGGCCCGGCTCCCCTGGGCGGCCCGCGCGCGTTTCAATGGGCGCGGGCGATGCCCACATTGTCGCTGTGTTTGGTTGCTAGATCGAGCCTGCGTGCTGCCGAAGCAGGGCGCCGAGTCCATGCGAACTGCCATCTGATCCGCTCTTATCAATGAAGCAGCCGATCATGGCGGATGGCCCCCGGTGCAAGAGGCGCAAACAAGCCAATCCCAGGAGGAAAAACGGTAAGAAGAGGCCCGAACCAAACTTTTCCGGGCCACTCCGCGGCCGGAGACCGGGGGGAAGGGGGGGGAGAGGGAGAAGGAAGCCGGTGGCGGCGCCTGGGGCTCGCGGGCGAACCTCCCTCGGCGGCCAGCGCCGGAGCCCCACGCGCGGCCGCTGCACCGGGGGGGAGTTGAGCAAGTGCCGGGCCAAGTGAGCGCTGGGCGATGGGGGGCTCTTCCGAGTGCTGCCGACCGGACCTATGCCCCACACCGCGGCCCCGGCTCCCCCGCCGCCTCTGCCTGCTCGGTTCCCGGGCCCGCAGGTCCCCGGCCCCGCGGCAGGAGCGGCCGGCGAGGACAGGGCGGGGGCTCCGGCACCCGGGCGCGCTAGACTAAGGGGCGAGGGTGGCAGAAGGGCTGCGAGGGCGAGGGAGGGGACCGGAGACTGTGTCTCCGCCAGCCTCAAAGTTTCTTGCCGAGTCGCCCGGCCACCTCTATGTGCGCCAAGTAACGGTCCGCGGGCAGCGGGCCCTGGCCGGATGCGGGGACCCGAGGGTAGGAGGGACGGGGCCGGGAGCTGCGGGCTGAGGACCCGGCTCCTTTGCAGCAGGCTCAGGCCCCGCTCCTGGCCAGAGAGTAGGGCGAAGAGAGACTTTTCCCAGCAGTTGCTCCACGGCCAGAAAAATCCCCGGAGGAGCCCGTTATCCAGGCTGAGTCAGGAAGGAGGAAAGAGATGGGGGTACGAGGGGACACGCAGACCAGAGATGGCAGATTAAAGGGGTGTGTATGTGAGAGTTTAGGTCCATTTTGGAGAGACTGTGGAAGTGTGTGTGTGTGTGTGTGTGTGTGTGTGTGTGTGTGTGTGTGTGTGAGAGAGAGAGAGAGAGAGAGAGAGAGAGAGAGAGAGAGAGAGAGAGAGAGAGAGAGAGACCCCCTAGGTATTACCCCCAAACAAAATCGTGGGAATAAAAGAGAAAAGTGATTGGCAAGTGCGCGGAAGGAGCTTGGGGGAGGGGAGAGAGTTGGGGGACGACAGAGGGTGCAGGGGGGTGGGTGCTGACGGAGGATACAGAGTTTTAAAAGAAAAAAAATGAAAAGAAACGGGGAGGGGGGAACATCCCCTCAAAACAAACAAGCGATCCAGCCGCGCCAGCCCAGAATCGGAAAGGAAACTTCACTCTCCTTTCGCTCTCAGCCCGCTTAGCGGCGCGGGCGGTGTAGACGCTCCAGGGCTGGGCACTAGGGTCGTAGCACACGCCCGGGTACTCGCTCCCCCAAGCCTGCGCCTGGCGGGTACTCTCCGGGCCCACTTGGAACAACTTTCCACTAGAGAGGACAATTGTGCCCCCCCTAGCCTGCCTCAGTCCGGCACCGAGTGCAGAGGGTTGGAGGGGGTGGGGGCCGGGGGGGTGCAGTGTGGGAGTTTGGGGGTGCTGGAGGGAGTCAAACACAAAGACTAAAGAATTCTGCTTAGAGACGAATAATCTTCCTCTCTCACCCCTCTCCGTGTGTGTGTGGGGGGGGGGGTATGTCTTTTGCTTGTTGTGGTGGAGGTGGAGAACCATATGGGGGGTGACAGAGGAATTTTAGTCAGAAACTGTACGTTATGTTATCCTGCCTTTCCTCTTTGTGCTGTCTTTGATCTGTTTGCTTGCCTTGGTATTACAAAAAACAAGGACAATAATATATTCCAAGCTGGTCCCCAAGATTCGGTTCAGGCAACCTCCTTTTAAGTATGTGCGTGTGTCTCTCTTTTAATTTAATTTTTTCTTCATTGCTGCCTGGCATTATTTAAGGTGGTCCTTACACAGGAGACCTCCCCTTCTCCATCTCTGGGTAATTTAGTAGACACTAAAATTACATCCAATGTTCCCCTCTCCTCTCTTGTGTTTCCTCTGTTCCCTTTATTAAATGTTAGTTATTGATTTTCTAAAATCAATGTCTGTTGTGGGGCTTCCCCCCTTACAAGTATCTGAAGCAGTCGCTGATCATCTGGATAACAAAAGCTTTGTCATGAAGCCACCCCCCACACACACACACACAAACACACACACACGTTAAACTGTTATTTTTCTGAGAGGGGGGGGGAGAAAATGAGATTTAAAAGCTAGGCTACCAGAAGTATTCTTTTCTTCTGCAGTGAAGACTGTTTGAAGTGTTTGTTTCTTCTTGTTCTTCCTCCTTACACTCCCTACATGATATTGCTGTGAAAGACCAACTTGGCTCCAGCAGGGAGGTCAGGCCACAGCCCAGTTTGGGGACAGGGAGAGATCCAGGCTCCCTGGGAACTCTGGTGGCACAGGCTATTGGGACCTGCCAGGTAACACAGTGTCCCAGGGAGGGAGGGATGTGGTCAGGGACAGCAACCATTTCTTATGAGCAGCCATGATTTGGGGACAAGCTCTCTGAGATGGATAAAGTTGAATTGCGATTTTCAGCCATTTATCCCAGACCCTAAACACTCAGTAGCTAGTCTGTCTATTGCCGGAAGCTTCTCTGACTTAAACTGTTACCTTTCTCTTTTTCCAAAGTGTCTGTGAGAAAATGTGCTGTGAGCTGGGGACTTGTCAGTGTTTTCATTGGGTTTAATCTAACTTAGCAGTGTCCAGGTCTTGAGAAGCAGGTAGGAGAGGCACCCCCATGCCTCTTTCATTTTCTTTTTCATCAAATACATACCCAGTGCATTTTCCTTTGGGAATTGCCAGGATTTATCTGAACTGAGTGGGTTTTTCTCCTTTCCTGGCTTCATGGAAAAGATGTCACCTTTGAGCTTGTGTCTTTGCTGATAACACTAAATATGATGATGCTTATCAGCATCATATAGAAATTCCTGGAAAGGAATAATAGCAACAATAATCGTAGAAGTAGAAGCTGTGAGGGGGGGAGGCCCAAGACCTGAAATGGCACTTTATATAATTTTAATGAACTGAACCGTGTGTGTACGTATAGACTAAATGACAAGGAAACAAAACCGGCAAAACAGTCCCTGTGTGTGGCTGGCCAAAACCTTGGCCTAGAAGGTGGTGATGTGTGCTATTATTTTTATAAAAGCCGAGGACAAGAAGGCAGATCAGGGGACATAAATATAGAAAGAGAGGAGCAATCTAAAAATCCAGCCTCCCGATATTCTCAGGCCAGCAAGATGACTAGCAAAGACAGTGCCAAGACCAAGCTAAGCCATGGCTAGTAGTTCCTCTCCTTTCACCCACAGGGAAAGCAGGAAATCTCTTCCTAGAAAATAAGATGTCCAGGGAGGAAAAGGGGAGTGGGGCTAGGGGAAGGAGGCAAAAAGCAAACAGCCAGCAGACAAGAATGTGTGTAGGTTTCGAGAAAGTTCAGTCAGATGATCCTCTACCGCCTGATTCACTTTGTAACACTTTCACTAAGGCTGGAGAGGAGGGGGAATGCCATGCCAGCCCTCCCCCCCCCCACACACACCTCATGGTCCTCTGATTCTACCCCACTATCTCCACATAGCCTTGGAGGCAGGAATGAGCACTCCACAGTGGAAGGACTCGGCTGCAGTCTGCCACCACTGACTGCCACTTTGTAACTTGCAAAGTTTGTTGCTTTCACCCCTTGATTTAGGCAGCAGGTCCTGGGATGCTCCAGTGTCTTCTTGATTCACAACCTTCTGTGAAGAGAGGGGGCTGCCTTCCCAGTTCCCCTGCGTTCCACCATCAGCCTCTGGAAAAATCACACAGGCGTATGCACGTTGTAACAAAAATGAAATCGCTGGGCTGACTGTTTCAGAGGAAGGAATGAAGTTGTCTTCTAAGGGAAAACTGAATTAGGAAGGGAGAAGAAGGAAATGAAAGAAGGAAGGAAAAGTTAGCTTGATTTTTGCTTCGAAGTTTCTGCCTAAAGGTTTGGGTGCTGTGGGCTAGGAGGTGGGGGCCGGGCAGGCAGGGCAGCTTTTACCAAACACCTTTGCTCTCTGATTTTCTGTTTACAAAGAAAAGTACTCAAGTTGAATGTCGTGGGGAGAAGCAATCAGATGAGCAGAAATGATTCTCCCTGCTTAAAAGAAATCTTCACTCCTTTCCACTTCTTTGAAGGGAGTCGAGGTGCTGTTAGGGATGCTGAGAGGCAGTGGGGATGGAGAAGTTGCTCCCAGTGCAGAGGTGCTTAAATGGAAAGAAAAGGGACTGCAATCAACCCCTTCTCGGGCTGAGGCTCCCACCTCCCCTCCCTCAGAGGTGAAGTAGGGATGGGCCACTGGAAGTGAGAGACCCTCTATACATATCAAAGCAAGCTAGTGTCCTTCAGGCTGTCAGTAGTCACAACTTACCCAGCTCTGCAACAGTGGAAATCTTGGGCAAGTTGCTTTCGTAAAGTTCATGAGCTTGTTCTAGGGAGCCTGCTTCCTTACTTTGAATGCTCTCAGGCTCTATGTACGGCAGGTACCAGTTCTGAGGGTGCTCCAGAGAGATCCATCTCCATCCTGTTCTCTCTGTGGAGACGCTGCACACACAAGGCTGGGGGCTATGTATCTAGACTGATCTATTTGTTTTATTTGGGTTTGGAAAAACTAAGCCAATTGGGGTAGACACGTGCTTTGCTTCTCAGAGGAGCCAGCAGCCAGCCTGGTGGCATCCTTTGCTGTGCCGGTCCACCAGGGAGAAGGGTAGGCTTCAAGGTTTGAAACTTTGCAATGTCGTTCTGTTGTCAAGTGAAAATGACTTCACATCTTTTTGCATTTATTTTCAAACGTGGGGGAAACCTAGACTGCAGCTCCTCTGCTAAACAGCTCTGTCATAGGGTTCACATTCTTCCCCTTCATTCTCTCTTTCTTAATTTGCTTAAAGAAAATTACAAGAGGTTGTTCAAGACCCTGATGCCAGATTTTCCTGGGGTAGGAGAGAAAGTGTGCTTTCCCTGAAGGTGGGAATGAAGGCTGAAGGCTGCTGCTAGCTCTCTAAGAGGACCCTGATTATTCCGGGGCTGGGGCAGGGGGGCGGCGGGGGGGGTGCTTTTCCTCCCAGATCTCTTTGTCATCTGCATTCTTCCAAGGCTCTGAAGGTGCATTTTCTTCTATGTGAAAGGAGACTCTTTGTCCTGTTCCTCTCCAGCACTGTGGCTTCCCAAGGTAGACACTATTTTGTGCCTGTCACAGAGAGAGGGAGTGCAGGTTTGCAATGCTCACAGACAATTGATTGTCTGCGCTAATGTGTTTCATTTACATGTTTATAACGTCAATGGTGCTGGGGGTCCACTGTACCATTCATCCCCGCATTCCCACAAGGGGGCAATTGTCTGAATGGCCAAGTCAGACACCTTTTTGATTGCTCTTTGCTTGTCTTTTTAGAGCAAAGAGATAAAGGAGGAAAATCTGTGGTGCAGAAACACTAGTTGAAAATATGTAAAATGTCACTACAAAAGCAGATGTGAACATAAACCCAAATATTCTTTTCAGCCAAGACGTGAATGTGGAAGAATAGAGTTCAGAGCAGAGAGAAGGGTGACCCAAACCAAGAAACGCAGCCCCGTTTCTTTATTTCTTAAGCAACCAGAAGATGAAATGTGGTTTTTTTTTTCCTTTTAATTTTTGAGCCTTGAAGCATCCAGGCACCTCCTTGTTGTGAGTGTGTTTGCTGTGATTTGTGAATTTTGTATATATTTATACAGCTCTGTTTGTGCCAACATCATCAGCTTACCACTGAAGGGGGGGGGGTGAACCTATTGAATGACTATTTGGGCTGTGGGGAGTGCAAAGTTTTAAAAGTAAGATCCAAGGATTCCTTCATCAAACAGTTTTTAGAGGAAAAACAAGGATAATAATCATCAGGCTGCAGGAAGCCTTGCCTTCATGAGCTGTGTGCCAAATACTTTTATCTGGGTGACAGTTGTGTCAGAGCGAAAGCTCTCAAGAAAAGTGTAACTAGTAATTACAAAGTAAATAAAGGATTTCATTTAAGGTGTTCTCTCTCTCTCTCTCTCTCTCTCTCTCTCTCTGTGTGTGTGTGTGTGTGTGTGTGTGTGTGTGTGTTGTGTGTTGTGTTGTGCTTCCTGTCAATGTGCTGACAGGAAAAACCATCCATGCATGTGACTTTTGGAGTTTTCTCTCCTCTCAATTCTCTCCTGCACATCATATATCTACGCGAGCCCACCCGAGTACACCTGTTTAAAAATCTTTCACAGCTCGGATTGGTGCCTTGCTGGTTCATTGATGTAATAGCATCATTAGAAGTTGGTCTGGTTTTGTGTGTGGTCCAGGAGGAGAGAAAATCCTCACTGTTGTGTCGTGTGGTGAGAAGCAAATGGGGTGGGGGGGAGCGCTTATAATTTTGTAGCAAATTAGGGGAAAAAAAGAAGTCGCCAGTCAGTGGAAGGATTTTCTGCCTCTCTGGGAAGACACACAGTAGCTGCACCGTTAGCTGAACCCCTGACACGGCGGTCTTTTGAATGCCTTAGGTATGATTTCACTTTCGCTCACATCAATGCTGACCTGAATGCCTTTCATATCTGATCCGCTGTGTCTCTCCCAGTAAACATCCCCTGAGGGGAGAACAAAGAAAGGAGCTCTTCTTCTTCTTAATCACAATTCAGCCCTTCACCGCCGGCAGGCTCCATTTGCATTCTGCCACAGAAAGCCAAGATGAAAAGAGAGAGAGAGAGAGAGAGAGAGAGAGAGAGAGAGAGAGAGAGAGAGGCAGTAGAGGATAGTGGCTCAGTAAAGTAACTTAGGTGTTTGTGGCTGTTTGTTGGGCCTTCCCCTAGTTACCAGCCTTATATAGCTGATGCTCAACCCTGCCTGTCCCTCCTGACAGGCATATAGTGTTACAAGATGGCATGTCTGTACTATTCATGGCCACCTCTCCACTTGAGGTAAAAAGTGTTAAGAGGGGGATTGAATTCTACCCCAGAAGCTTGTTAGATTTGGGGGTCAGGTGTGCAGACTTCCCACTCTCGAATGCTACTTACAATTTGGCCTTAATAACTATGATTGTTTACCATATGACCTAGGAGGCGAGGGCACTGGAGGGTGGGCGGGAAGGGGCGGGCTTGGAGAACCAGCCCTGCTCTGGCTGAAGGGGCTGGTGCACAGCCTGAACACAGACAAAAAGAAAAAAAAGAAAAAAGAAGAAGAAAAAAAGAAAAGCCTCAGGAAAACTGGAAAAGACTTTCCCATTCTCTCCCCCCAACCCTGACTTTTTATGATAATTCATATTTTCAAATGAAAGGGGAAAAAAGCCAAGAAAGAAACTCTCAGATGAGCCAAAAAGGAAAAAAAAAAATCTCTGAAAAGAATTTTAGGGGGAAAAGTTGTTCTATTTTAAAAAGCTTCGAGGGCTGTAAAGTGCCACGTTTTTCACACCTTCTCCATACTTTTTTCTTCAGATTTTTTTAGTATGTTTAACATTTGTGAGATGACAGCCTTTTTGTATCTCAAACTGGATGCTTCAGGATTTGTAGGGAGGGGCTGGTGGTATTCACGTTTTCTTGACAGAGAAAGTTCGTGCCTAAAGGGCTCCTTCTTGCTGGGAATTGTTTAAACCCTCGGAGGCGGACCTGTCAGGTTTCCCTGGTTATTTGTCTCCATTTTCAACATGCAAAAGTAACATGCAGCTGATGATACCGGAACAAGACCACGGCAAAAGCAGGTCCCTCTCGTGACAACTTTTGAGCACATTATCTTGCTGCAGAACGGTTTTGTCTTTTTTCCACTTTCTGAAAACCGCTTTTAAGATACCAACAGTTCTTCCTCGACAATTAGATCACATGCAGAAATGCACACCACACACACACACACACACACACACACACACACACACACACACACACCCTTGGACATACAGGCTTTCCCAAAAAAAGAGAACTGTTTGATATGGGTGACTTTTCCAACCCCCATGTGGTACAGGAATGGACACATTAGGAGTTGTACATGGGCATGTGACACAGATTCCTAGGTTTTTTTTCCTCCTTTTTCCCAGAAGATTTACAGAATTTACAAAAAGAGATTAGCCCTACACCTTCCACCCCTCCTATCCACCCCCATGACTCAAGCAATGAAGGATTTAGGCAGATTTACTTCAGTAAACACCTTTGGACACTGGGGGTGAGGGGGGGTGGGAGTCTGTTTGCAAAAGGAGGCTTTTGTTAAGTGAGGTACCAGGGCAGCTGTGATATTAACCTACCCAGCAATGCGGGTTAACTCTTTCAGTGCCTGGCCCTTTGCACTCAGCAGATGAAATTCCTGGCTCTCCACAGACACTCAGAATCCTGGCTCTAGCACTTTATTATTCAGACAAGTCCTGTAGACATGAAAACTGTTCAAGCTTTTAAAACAATGCGGCTTAATTAGATGAGGTGGACTTACATTGCTCATAAGCCCTCCAAATGGTGGTTTATAATTGGCAAGGAAAAAAAAAAAGATAGAGAAAGGGAGTCAAGACAGCGCATTAAATATTCCAAGAAATATCTTTAGAAAAGCTATTTTCATTTCTAGCTTTTAAAATATTAGACTCTGGTCGCTAGAGGGAATGGAGCAGCTGGGGCCTTGCTTCTTACTATGAAAGACACCAGAAGTGTGGAAGTTGTGATGAAGCAAGGAGCTGCAGCTCGAGAAGCTACAAAAGCCAACGGGACAGTGACGGTCTCCCCGCCCTAGCATCCTTGGGAAGGGGAAGTCTTGCACGTCTGTCTGTCAGAGCTGAGAGGTCGGTCATGTGAAGCTGGGAGTTGAGCCCTCAGGCCACCGGTTACCAGCTTGAGCCTTTGCAGGCCAAACAGAGAGGGGTTTTTTTGGTTTTTTGTTTTTTTTGTTTTTTTTTTTTTTTTTTTTTTTGAGGAAGGAGTTAATGGTTATTTTTTGTTGGGCACAAGAATAACTTTACAGGTGTTGCATTTGGGCTTAAATAAGATCGCCTTATTTAGTTTCGAAAGAGAGTGTAGGTGTCAACGTTCGAGCAGCCATAGATGTGTGAGAAAGTAAAGGGTATGAGACATGACAGAATTAAAGGTGTTTGCTATGTTGTTACACCGTGTGTCAGGCTGCGAGCTCCCTTTGTCGCAGCCTCCTGGTGATTTGACAGCGCGGATCTACTTTCCTTCTAGGTGAGACAGCATTTTTTAACTGGAGTTATAAATACGGTGCACCCTTTGGGTTGCACCCTGTATCCCAGAGCCGTGAATCCTAGCTGGAATATCTTGCCCTAAGACACAATGAACAAACACCCATACACAAGGGGGCTGTGGGCTAGGGCCTGGGTAACGCCAGCTTCACAGTAGCTGGCATTGACTGTTGTTTGGCAAGAAGATCCTCTGCCAAATCATCCAATAATTAAGTTTTATGTTATTTGTATGAACGACCAAGCATGCAGTACTCCTTTTCAAATCAAAAGGAGGCTTAAAATTACTTTTTGAACACATTCAGACCATGGTCAGGTCACAGTTTGGGGGGGGCTGAATTAAAATGATCTCATTCATGATGAAATTGAGGCTGGCACAACCTTATAGCAGTAGCAGGAGTACATAAATATAAATCAAAGACCAAAATTTAGCAAATCATATAATTTGCTAGAAATCTGCTCATGAATTATTCTCCAATTGCCAACCCAGAAGTTAAACTTTGTCTCCCCTCAGCAACAGTAACTGCAGATTTGTTTTTCCAGGCTTCTGACAGGAAAGTCAGAGGAGCCGAATAGAGAAAGGAGAAGGAAAATGATCAATGCTTCATCAGATAACTGTGTGTTTGTGACCGAAGAAACTATGAGAACAGATAAAGCCATGCCCGGTAGCAGTGGGCACTGCAGGCTTGCTTACACAGTCACACGGGCTTTCAGCAAACATTCTCAGCAGACTCAGTACTCTGGCTTACAGGGGAGAGAAGCAAACATTTCCCAGGGGACCTGTCTGAAACTTTGCTTTCATTTTTTTCAACTGAGGGATGAAATCGTCACAGTGATTCACGATTCCTTGCAGTTCGTAGTTCTCTCGTTGAGCTGAGTTAAAATTCTGAGACTTGAAGCTATCGGTACAGTGGGAAGATGAGACACAACCATTAGCCACCTCTCCCGTTGTCACTACAAAATTAAGACTCCAATGACTTCCTGACCAATAGGCTCAAATATCACATTCGATTCTAATTACCATTTGAGGATTCCTCTTCATTTTTGTGTGTCTGCACGTTAGTTCACTGCGGTTCACATATAGTCCGCTATAAACGCCAAGAGAGCCAATTCCTAACTTGAATATTTTTAGGTTAACATTTTACATCTCACGCGTATGAGGGCATTCCTTCTATCAGACAATAAATACAGAATTGGTCTATTTACCCAACTTAACTTAAAGTAAGGTGTGATTTTTTCCATCTTCAGGATACAGAAGAAGCTTTAAAAACAGTTTCAGGTGAGAGTGGCAAAGTGATTTTTTTCTTTTGAGAATAAGTAATTACCCATAATGATTTGCCATGACAACAAGACATATTCCGCATAAAACCCAGTAATAGCTACATTGCTTATATGACAAAATATCAGGTTTTGTTCTTTACAGACTGTTTCACGTTTCTTAATTAATCCTAGAAAGGGGGGAAAAAGTGTTTCTAACAAGGAAGTAACCACTCCCTCCCCCAAGTAAGTAATAAGTAACAAATCCACAAATTAAAAATGATGATGCTATGTAAAAAGTCTGAGATTTCCTCCCACCACCACCACCACACACACAAATGAGTACATCTCAAGCAGCCAGTGCCCACGTGATCCATAAATTCAACAGACAGCGTTCACGATTTAAATTGTATTTATATTCTCTTGCATATCCGCGGAACTGTAATCAAGGAAACTTTGCAATTTGCCTCTTCTTGGAGTACCTGTTTCTATTTTCGACGCCAGGCACACCAATGGAGGTGTTTCCCATCCTGAGATTTCTCAGTTGTGAGAGGTGAGGTTTACATAGAAAGAAGGTTGTGTTTTCGTAATAAAGAGACCTAATAAGGAGCAGCTATCTAGGAGCAAAATGGCTGTCCTCTGAAGATTCTCTGTTACCTTTGCTCCACTAAGGAAATGCGAAGCCTGAATCCAGGACCCGTGCACACACTCTTGAATGCACACACTCTCGGATGCACACAAGCACTAAGGCTCTCTAGGACCCGCCTGCTTCTCTTTCTCCGGGGCCTCTATTATAAGACCCACTGTGTGAAGGAGACACACGTAAACCAACGAGTGGATGGGAAGAATTGATGTCAAGTTTTGCAGTAGGACTTCTGGAGGGAAAAGTGTTCTCCATGTTACCTGATTCTTTAAACCTTGCTTGTGCCTATGAATCTGAGCTTAAGCGTATGATTTAGGGTAAATGACTGGCACTGCTTTTCAGCTGTTCCCCTTCAGTAGTACCAGCCTTCACTCAGATTATCCTAAACTGATTGCAAGTCATTATGGGAAAGAAAGGGAGGGGCAGCATTCTGGGGTCCTAACTACAGATGGTATTTTAAGGTACTGTTTATGGTGCTTAGGAGGAAAGGGGGGGGAGTTTTAAAACTATACTAAATCCTTAGAAATGTGTGGGGGCTTTCTCCATGGGCAGATAAAGAGAGAGGTAGCCTTGGCCTGTGACATCCAGACCACGAATGATGTGTGTCAGTTGGGTCTCTGCTAGGGCTTCTGGCCACAGAGTTTTTGTGCTTGTCAAACTGCTCTGTTGAACAAACACCTCCTCACGGACAAAGTGATAAATGCTGAGACAGGCTGGCTTCAGCCAGACTCGGTGACCTCCTCAGCCACACCCCCATTCCCAGGGCCACCTTCTTCCCCTCCCCCACACTTGAAGTTGACAGTGTAGAGAGGTAGGCAAGGTTTCCCAAGGTGTCAGCGGTGACTGATTATTGGCCCTCCCTAAGTCTTAGGAGTCAGTACTCTGGGATGGCAGGCAAAGTCCTTTTCCTGGCAGGTTTTATCTGGTCTTTTTCAATGAAACTGAACTGAGCTTCTAAACTTTTGCCAACTTGAACTTTTTCCCACCTTTACTTAGTCATTTGAAAAACAGCTTGCTAGCTTTGTCTTGCTCTTGATTTTCTAAAGTTCTTATGATTACACCGTGCAACACAAAACACAATTCTGCCTTAAGAAAAAAATATCCGAACGTAATGCCTCCTACTTTTTGCTTTCTAGTGCTCGTAGGGCCCAGTGTTTCAGACGTACGGTCGGCTGAGATTTGTCTTCTCTCTGTTGGAGCCATTACTCTCTGACTAAACCCTGTTTGCTGGTGCCTTCGCGTGTGCATTTTTTCCCCTGATGTTAAATGAATTTCCGTCTTCTTCTTCTGCAATCTCCAAGAAATAGATAAACCATTATATTTTCTTCCCGGCTCGTATTTTAAAGCAGTGGATCCTGACAGCAGGCCGATTATTGCACTTTATGTTTTAGTGGATGTTTGCTGTTGCTAGTTACAGCAACACTTATCATAAGACAGCAAGGAAGGAGTAGTCCCTGGTAATTAAAGTAATGAAATATTCATTTACTCTACCTTTTCTGTAGTCTCACAAATTAGGCTGCTACATTTAATGCCTGCACTGCCTCTGTTTTTATTATAATGGCAGCTTTCGCATCTGCAATTAGGGCTAATTCTGACAGTTACAATTTCTGAGGGATGGTAAACAGGGAGCGAGATGTGCGGCAGAGGTATTACACGTGAAAAGCCCTTGTCTCTTTAACCTTGTTGGTTTTTTTTCTCGCAGAGGTTACCTTTTCCCGATGGTGCAAAATCGACTTGACATAACTGTTCATCAGTTTCAGGGTTTTCCCTGGAGGTATTTGCATCAAATCAGCCCAGTCAAGCTTCAAGTTGAAATTGGCAGGCCAGAAACTCACAGGGTAGAGACTAGAAAAGAGACAGCCAAAGTACAGGCAGCAAACTGACAGCAGCGAAGGAAAAGACAGAGAGGGGGAGAGGCTGAGAGAAAGAGAAGGCTTTTCAGCTTGGATGTTGGGGAACCCCAGGCCTCCTGGGCCAATCACAATAGCACTTTCTCCTGGAGGGGCAGGAAAGGTCTAGATTCAGAATACCTCCAGCTAGTCCTACTGCTAAAGCCCCTCAGCCCTGCCTAGGTTCATGTTTGTTTGCTGTGATTGGATGCCTAAAGAAGAGTGGGCTCACTTAATTAAATGGAAGGGGCGATTTGAGGCACCTCCCCAATACTTAATAAAGCTCTGCCAATGTTCTAGAAGAAAATAAGGTTTGGGCTTCTTCTTCTTCTTCTTCTCTCCTTCCCTTCCTCCCCCTTTCCCCCCTCCCACTGTCTAACTTGTAGGACCATGAACAACCCTTCTCTTTACCATGTCTGTTTTCTCTGTTTCTCTTCTGAAGCAGATTAAATGTTCATAGAGACCAGAGTGGGAGCCTGCAAATTCAAAAAGCTAATGTGTTTTAGTCAACCAAAGCAGTCACGGAGCAAACATTATGTCGAAAGAGACACACTCCTGTGACTAGTATGGAGCTGCAATCCCTCTTTGTCAAGTAATTCCCTTCTGCCCTGATGCTAGAGATTGTTTAAAGACCCCAAAACATGGCACAATCTTAAGACAGTGATGACATTTGATTTTTATTTTGCTCTCGAGAATACCATTTTAAGAAGAATTCTATAGTTGCAAAACTTGTTTTCACAATGAAAATAAATATAAAAAAATGATATCTTTGGCAGAGTACATGTTTTTCTCCTTTATGTCTGTAAAACAGATGCACGTTTTATTCATTCTTCTCTACATTTTTTTTTTAACTTTGGTGCAGGGGGAGGCTGGTGTCTATGCCGGATGATTTAAAATCCCCTTCTCTTTCCAGCTAGACTTGGGGGTCGAATAAGCCCTTGCTTTCAAGCGGCCTTCAAGCTCCGTGTATGACAGGCATTGGCTGATCTGCTGATGCCCATTCGACAGGCACTGTTGAACTAAAGTGGTGTGACGGCACAGTTTTGTTAAGCCGTGAACAAAGGGCTGGAGATGCCTTGCTGGCATCACCCATGTGCATATTGGCCTTGTCACAGTTTGCTTGATTTAATGCTCTGTTTATTCCTAGATATTAAAACTTAAATTCCGAACAATAAGTTTTCAAATTGGTACTACATACCAACTTCGTTTTAAAAGCTTTAAGCGTTGAAGACCCTAGGGTTCTTTCCTTCATCCAACTCCCATGCCACCAATACCAAAACCCAGCTTTGGAAAATAAACAGATTCTCAATAGCTTCTTAGCTGTTATCCATTTAAAGATGGGATTTCGGCCTTAAAAAGTCTTATTAGGGTAAAAGATTTATTTCTTCTTTGATCATTGGCTGAAAGTCATTATTTATTCCCAACAGTGGGTTCTCACGTAAATTCCTAAGGGAAACTTACCTTGTGTAGGCGCAGCACAGTGCAAACTTTTAAAAGGATATATTATTTTAAAAATAGTATGAAAAGAAGTCGCTTAGAAATACCTGTAAGGGTAGGCACATATTCTCTGGCAGGGAGTAAAATCCAGGGAGTTTGTGTTAACGTGAGCCTTACTTAAGACATAGCAGAGGAATTAGGCTGAGACTTAAAAATAAAACCGTGGCTACAAAAATTCCTGTTCCACAGACAACAGACAAGTCTTCAAAAGAAATCTTAAGTTTGGTACTAAATTTAGTTTCCAGTGTCCTGTTGAATGGGACTTGGGCTTTATCTTTGCCGGTTTTTTGTTCTCTCCCTGTCTTTTTCCTCTCTCCAGGTTTGCTTCAAGTGTTTGCTAAGAGATTAGTTAGCGAGTTTATATTGAGGAGGTAGCCATGGGAAGCAGCTTGCTGCTCAAAGGAACGCACTGGGTCAGAGTGTGAAGATACAGGGAGCTCACACTGGCTCAGGCCTGGGATCAGGTTCTTCATTTTCTCCCTGAGACAAATGGTTTCTAGAAAGGCTGATAGGGATGGCATAGCCCATCAGGGCCACTTTTAGAAACTTCCAAGCCAGCATTCATGCCAGAATAACTTTATTAAAAAGAAAAAAAAAAAAACGGAAAGAAAGAAAAAGGAAGGAAGGAAACAAGTTTAAGTCTATTGCCAGAACACCCCCTTTTCTTTACATAAAGAGGCTATAATTTGAGATATTCAGGGTTATTTTTACCTTCATTCATAAGGCAGCATCTTCCTCCGGAGCATTTATGAAGGTGGGCAAGGTGACAAAGAAGAAAAACACACACAGCTGCAAGGAAGTACTGCTATTAACCAGCAGGGAGACAGCACTAAAAAACAGAAAGGGGATCTCCCAGGTAAAGCAGCCCTAGCTGCCTACGCACACTTCCTTAGCATTGGCCATGCCCTTGTCTGGTGTGAGCTCCCATCACCGCCCACTTTGCTCAGAGTTCATTAGAACCAGGTACCTCTTACACAGCTAGAGATGCCAAGGCAAGGATGAGCTTCTAGTACCAGTGTTTGCATAGCATTTTACCTGGGAAAGATATCTGTGGGTGGCATAGCTTATTGAATACTCTGTGGCTTGCCTCTTTACTTGCCTTGCAAGTTTCTATGTGCCCATAGGCATAGGCATGAGCCATAGGCATGAACAAGATTTAGACATGTGATCTCCAACTGGCAAAAGATTTGACCTTTTAATATGTTAATAGGGTGGGTTTTTAGTGAATATACAAAGTGAGTTTTGGCATCAGGTTTGATATTTCCTATTAATACTTTGTCATCAGCTAAATATGAAGAGACAGACAAACAGAACTTGACACATCCTCCTCCTACCTCAACCCCATCTCAATATTATCTGCTGTGACCTCTCAACCCATATCCTTATCATTCTATGTTTGAATTGCTCCAAAGGAAGCCAAGATCCTAGCTATGTTTTGTGACAAACACATGGCTAGGACCAATGTGACTTTTTACTTTTTACTTTTTAATGCCCTGTCCCGGTTTAGAGTCGTCTAAGGCAAGTGAAGCATGGTGGAAGAAGAAGTCTCGACAACATTTCCTCTGAGCAGCCATGTTCCTTACATGGCCTTTCCCCCTTTTTGCCAGGCAGGCAGAAATGGCCTCGCTCAGGACTCATCCATGTGAGCTCATTTCAGAGCTATTCAGAGGATGGTTGGAGGGAGACACCAGCCCTGTGCTACCAGGGAAGTGCATTAACTGAGGATGTCCCCGAGATTGAGTTTGGTATGATGTTAATCTAGGGCATCCCTGGAGGGATCACTAATTCATGAGAGAATAGTAAAACATAGACCTTCTACTTAGCATACGGTTGACATAAGGTTTCCGAAACAAGTATCCATGCCTGCGCCCCAGCCACTACCCAACCCCCGCCCCTTGAATTCCCTTCCCTAGCCACGCAAGGAGCAAGCTCTGCTTCACATAAGTAAGATCTTTGAATTTATCTGCACCGAGGTACAGCTTTAATGATCTGTATCTGCAAGCCAGGAGCATGAATTTGATCTCATTGCATCATTGCGTGGAGATGAGATACAACAGTACTGCAGCGCGCCGGTGCATTGCGACCGGGTGGCAACAGCAATCCTTCCAGTCTTGAAGCAATAACTTTTTTTTTCCTCCCCATCATTGTTTCTTTACCTTATGCGGGTGCTTCTTATGATACCGATCTGAGGGAGTTGTGCAAGCTCCAGACTTGCCAGCCCCCAGCTCCCGGGCCTACTACAGACTAATTCATAAACTTACCATATTAGACTATCAGATTGAAACCAAGGGCTTCGACTAGTCGTCGAATTGGGAAGCCCATTGTTTTGATTATCGTTTCATCAGCCCCAACTGATACTAGTATGCTCAAGGAAAACATACTTCAGCTACAGTTGATTTTTCAGATTCCAAAATGGTGCTGCGAAGCCTGTGCATCCCTAATTATATTTTATGCTAGGCTGTGCAATACCAAAATATACGCTGCAGCAATCAGCGAGTGAACAGTATCAATCAATTTGTAAACAGATGAAGTCACTCATTCCCAAACTGGTTTTCCAAAAACAATTACTAAATTACAATAGAAAAAAATTGTACAGTTACTGTATTTGTGTGCTGTGTTACAATCAACATACCAGGGAAACAAAACAATTTAATGCAGAAAAATCATCATTCATCTACATTATAATTGCTTCTTTTTCACATCTACAGGGCGGTTAATTAAAATTGTGATTAAATGCGGTCGCGCTGCCTAAGATGTCTTGCCCAAAACAGGTGGTACAGAATTTAAAAGTAAAAAAAATGTAATTAGCATTGGAAATTGAGAAATTGCCTGTAAGAATCAGTGTTAATTTCAGTCAGTGATGAGGTAATTTATAAATGAATGCAGCGGAGGCTGTGCAAATGCACAATTGCCTTCCTTGCCTTTCTTAGCATTCTCAGCATGCAGGTGAAAATGTTTTCAAAATATTGAGGTAATTTGAAAATCAATCCATGCATTTTGTATCTTTTCCTCTCCCGTTCGTACCAAACGCTGAGCAAACGCTGGCATCAATGGCACAGTCCATCAGCTTTTACTTGCTCTTACACATATCCTCAACCCACATTAGGGAACGTAGTAACACAAACCTCAGGCCCAAGATGGTTGCCGAGGCCAGATCTGTGCGCTTGGGATGGATTTGGTTTGCTGAGAAGAGTTCCCATCAATACAAGAGAAAATAGAAGGGTGGGCTTTTCGTGATGGAGGTGGTACATCCGAAAAGACCACAGACTAATCCAACAGATACCTGAAACTTAACTTTTAAAGTTTAAGGAAGAAACGGAAACTTATAAGAGAGCTATAAACCTATGAGATGGCTAGACGTTACTCCTAGAAACAGTTCCCTTACACATGAATTCTGCTTATGAATATCTTCTGTCTTTCGGCTAACACGCCGCTTTCTAACAAAGCAGGGCATCAGCAGTAGAGTTCAAGCACTCTCTTTTGGCACATGAGTAAATTTATCATCTAGATGCTATTTTAAATTATTTGTATTTAGGAATCCAGATTTTACTGCTATTTGTACTGTTAAGGTGAGGAACACTCGGTCTTTAGCATCTCTTGCTAATGTGAGAAATTTAACTTTCATCTGCTTGCCCTGATTCTCCAAACAATACGAATCTAAAGATTTTAAAAATGAACCTCAAATATGAGTCTAGGTGTCTGGCTGGACAGGTCTAACATCTATGGGCTTCCTAAATATCCTCTTCTCTCTTGCATTCTGCCTAAAGATGCCTCTCTATCCAGGTAGACTCGGCCAGAGAATATGCTAACTGCCATAAATCAGTTTAATCATTGAATTCTTTCATGGAAAATGTTTGGCAGGATTCTTCCCAGAAAGGCCATGATTTCTCTCTGAAGATATCTTATGGATAGTCTTGACATTTTGCAGGGAGGGATGAAAAGCTAAGGAACCCTCTAAATCTGGGGTTGTGTTACCATTCCAGGTCTGGTATCATGTCTTCCTCATCGGCCCGCCCTCGTCACTTTTAGGATACAAATGAAATGAGCAGTTTAGAGGCACTGGCAAATCAACTGGTTGTTCCAAGTAGCATGCCGTCACTTCTCCCATATTTAAATCTGTTTCCCATTTAATATTACGAGTAGAGGAAAAATTAGTCCCGAAAGGTCATAGTTATCTTGCTCTGTTCACCACTCCTGTCTTCCAATAACTGTGATAACCATGGTTCCATATTCTATATACAGCCTGCCTCCAGTGAGAGCAGGGGAGGGCAGATCTCTTCTAAGGCCCACTTCATAGGTTCCCTCCAGAACCTGGGAACATAAGGCCTCCAGACACACAGGGCTTGGCTCGGATTTCAGGGGCGAGGTAGAGTAGGGGATGTGATGAACTCCAGGCTGCTCTGGTTCTGAGCTCATAAGAGGTTCCAAAACTGAGCAAATCACAGATGTCAGCAGAGCTCCAGGCCCCTCATAGCCTCGCAGACTTTGTGGTAGGAATCTCCTGGTCTCTTAACATTTGGTTCTGATGCCCTGCCAGCAGGCAAGGTCAGGGCCATGTGGAGCTACCTAGCTAAGACAGTGCACCTGTGTTAGGATGTTGGCAGTGACAACATCTTCCAGACAAACTTCTTCTGGCCAGTTTCTTTTCCCCATCCGTAGGAGGCATCCTCTAAAGAAGCATAGGATGCTTGGCTGTTCTGGCGTCCGGGTCCTTTCATAAAGTCTTTTTCTTTTCCAAGTTTGCCATGTAGGGTCACCTGATTTATTCACTCTTCCTCTTTGAGGGTGATGATAGATTCATGAACGAAAATGCAAAGTTTCATGCATCCCAGGCTGGCCTCTTGAACTTACTGTGTGGCAGAGGTTGACCTTGAGCCTCTGATTCTTCTGCCTCAGCCTCCTAAATCCTTCCCGCGGTTACAAGTGTGCACCACCATGCCTGCTTCAGTGCCGTGTGAGGAATTGAGCATGAGGTCTGTGCATTGTGAGGCCAGCCGTCTGCCAATCAAGTCACATCCTTAGACACTACGTTTTCTTTTTCACTCAGAGTCTCTTTCACCTTTATTCCTGGGGGGTTATCTGAACTTTTCATTCTGAGAGAACAAACTTTTTCTTCTTTCTAGAAATGATAAAAATGTATGTCACTCTATCCTTTTTAAGTGTCTGGTCTTTTAGCCCTAACTTGTGGGGTTCATTCATTCTACGCTCTGCACGCCTACCGACCATCGCGAGTGATGGATGGAGCTAGGTGCCATGGAGCTCATCGTGTAGTGAGAAAGAAGGCACTGGATGAGTGGTGAAAATGTGATAGTGTTGGATGGAGCTGTGCATCCCGTGAAGAAAAAATACAGAAAACAGCCTAACTGGGCCTGGGAGCAGGTAGCAAGGGGTACCTCCTGGAGAGTTAGCTGTGGAAGGAAAGATGGTCATACAGCATGGATTCTAAAAGTGGAGTGAGGGAAGGTGTTGTGGGTCAAGAAGACGGCAGGAGCAAACATTTGGGACACAGAGGGCTAAAGGTTAAAGTAAGGCCAGCCATCGAAGATGTCTGGAACATGGAGCGCATGTGGAGAGGTGAGCTGAAATTCAATCTCTGGAAGGGAGTTGGAGCACAAGACTCTCCTACCCCCATCATGCCAGCACATGGGTGATGACGAGATTGTGGCGTTTTCCTGGAGGTGCAGAGGCACAACCACACTGTGTTTCACAGCGGGTGCCTTGAGCCTTCAGGAGATGCCATAACCAACCCTGGCGATAGAGAGATAGAGAGAGAGCTGCTAGAGCATTTAATGCCTTTGAAACTGTCCTATGTGTTCTGTCAAGAATGCTTTGAAGCAGGTGCTAGTATTTCACGCATCCTTTTACAGGTGAGGAAATTAAAGACTAGAAGGGCCTGAGCCCAGAGCCGGGAAGAAAGCTTGTGTTAAATGCTACCACAGCCGTGGAATTTCCACACTCACAGACAGCAGTGGTCACTGGCTGGACGGCCATTTGGCCACAAAGGAAACACAGCAGTTGAAAAAGTTACAGTGAGGCAGTTTGAGCTCCTGTTTCAGGGTGACTATAAGACTAAGAGGGGTGTCAGAGGCTTCCATCCTCAGAAGCCTTCTTCTCCTTCATCAGCAAGTCACTTTGAAAATGAAAGGGGAAGATGCGGGTCAACTCTGGAGAGCCTGATGCTAGAATATGTTTTATCATAGGTAGCCGGTCACACCAGTGGGGCTTACCGACACCCAGAACACTGGCTGGCTGCTTAGCGCGCATGACACGAAGACCTTCCTCGTTACAAACAAACAAAAATAATCCCGTGGCAGAGTCCGTTCCCCCACTCTTCTCAATTAACTCTTCCCTTGCCTAAGATTTCTCCATCACCAACCTGCCAGATTTTCACACTGCCTTGTCTCTGCTGTCCCGGGGCAACCCCCAAAGCTGCTAATGTTTCGTAACAACGACGTGACAAATTGTTGTGCTTTCATTCACACCGGACATCTTTGCCAGGCTTGCTTGTTGTGTTTTCTGTTTGGCTGTGTCGTAGGACCAAAGGTGCCTGCCTTTATACAGCATGTCAAATCTGGTTAACATGTAGCCATTTATCTTTAAAACCACTGCCACACAATGGCAGCGGTGGGCCAGGCCACAAGGCTTCCAAGCACAACCCAATTTTTCAAGCCCCATCTTTTCTGCATATGGTGAGCACACAGGATGGCAGAAGAGATGTTTTGTGATTTGGGGAATCTCTTAGAGACAAATTGTAGAGCGCGGGTGCAGTGTAACTGGACTGCTGGGTGCCCAGTGGAGTGAGGAAAATCAGATGCAGTACCGGCTGAAGGAATGAAGCAAGAATTCATATCTCTGGCGCAGAACACACACAGCACTTTGCTCGCTCAGGGAGTTCATATACACAGACAAAAACACATTCGTTTGTTGTTCTTATGCCAGGAGATTCTAGGACCACGGTGGATGTGCATATTCCCATATAAGCCTTCTTTAAGCAATTTGTACTGGTGGGTGTGTCCAATGCGAATATGCAAATGGGCTCGCATGCTCTTACAGATCTAAGATATGGGAAAGGCCTGTTAGTTCACTGAGGCGTTTCCCCCTCATATTGTGGAGCAGAATCTACGATTGCTTCAATAAAGGCCTGTGAGTTTAAAGGAAATCTCGGAGCCCGTATCAAGTGTTCCAGTGATTTCTTTTTCCTTCATGACACTTGCAAACTTCAGAACCTAATTCACTTTGGGTTTCCATTTTTTTATTTTAACTGTTTCAAAGTGTCTTGGGGGATGATTTGCCCTTAACTAATTATCAGCAAAGAAAAAAAAAGACAGAAAAAAATTGTGATAAGCCTGCATAGACTAAAATGAAGAATTGCCTTCCTTAGAGTAAAGAACTTAGCACAGCAAAGCCTTGTTATTTAAACAAACTGTTAGACACACACACATGCACGCAGGCTGATGTTAAAGTTACTTGAAAAAACAGACACAATTTCCCTTTTTTTTTCCCCTTCTCTCCCTGTCTCCACTCTCCTCTGTCCTCTCTCTCTCTCTCTCTCTCTCTCTTTTCTTCTCTCCTCTCTTCTGAGTAAAAGACCCAGGAGATCGCCTTTCACTTTGAAAACAATCTCTAATATCAGGGAAATGCGCTGTTTGTTTATGCGTACATAATGCAGGTTTGTCCGCCTGGGAACTGCAGCAAATGGGAGAAGTATGCATGGATTTCACAGGTAACAGGATTACGTGGGCACATAATTGATCCATTTGGAAAAAAAAATGACAGTGCTCTAAGGATGCCTAGGCTTTGGAGATGGAGTTTATGAAACAGGCATTTGTAAATTCAAAGGAATCAATATGTCAATTTTATTACATCTCAGAACCAGCTGGGCATTAAAGGAACAGTCGCCCTTAAAAACTGCAGACGCAGTACCTACATTGTTTACCTTTCTTAAAAGGCTTGGAATTGAAGGGGAATGGGCTCACTGATCTTTATCCTTATAGAAATAAATTTACGTTGCAGAAAAAAGAACAATAACTTGGCGTTTTGCTAGCTTTTAAACCCCTGTTAAAGTTGTCATCCCAATTAAAATCTGTTAATAGATCTAGAGAATAAAATAGTGGCTTTCGGGCAGGTTCATGGTAGTATTTGTTGCAGTTCATACTTGAACTGTTTGCCTGTCTAGATTCTACCTCTGTTGACAGAGGGACACAGTTTGGGCTGAGCTTTTCTCCCCTTCCTAATTTTCTCAGTACACATATAAAGTAGCCCTTAAAAAAATAAGTTTTGACAGCTCGAAAAAGCTGTTTGAAATGAAATTGTTAGATAGTAGAATTTGGACAATATCCACAAGCGATGTGAAGGGAAAACAAATTCAAGCTGGCTTCTTATGGCTCCCAGCGCAGCACCCTGAAGATGGAATTTAAAGCTGTTGACTGGTCCACACATAGATGAGTCAGGGCTTCTTTTTACTTCCTAGCGTAAGCAGCATCAAGAGCCTGTGCTCTCATCTCTAGTGCCCAGACCCGGATGTAAGAACATATTTTGATCCATTCACTTATAACTAGTGGAGCCCAGTTCTCCTCTCTCCTTCCAGGAAGTAAAGCGTGCAGTGTAGTCAAAAGAATAGAAAATTCAAACATATCTTCATTCAAATTCATTTACTGTGTGTCTGTTGGTACGCTCCTCAACCTCTCTGAGCTCCAGTATTAGGGAGATAGTACTTATTGATAGGATCTACTGCATTGGTAGACAAAATTCTAAGGACAATGTCTAGAAGATGCTCAGCTCTAATTCTATTTCAAGATTTGACTCTCTAGGCTGCCAGCAGGTCTTCAAGAATAATAGATTAGTTTCTGGGTTTGGATGAAATAATTTTGAGAAGAGGAAGCAATGACATTAAACTAAGGTATTTATTTATTAGGGATGAGAAAGAGAAAGAGGGAAGGGGATGGAAGGAACAGAGAAAGAGGAAGAGGAGGAGGAAAAGGATGAAGGAAGAGAGGGAGACAGAGAGGAAGAGGAGGAGGAAAGGGATGAAGGAAGAGAGGGAGACAGAGAGGAAGAGGAGGAGGAGGAGGAAAAGAAGGAGGAGGAGGAGGAAGAAGAAGAAGAGGAAGGGAAGAAAGAGTCACAGTGATGGATATGGCTTTTTATTTCTCCATTTCTAGGAAGTATACAAGATATATTCTACCCTCCCACTCCTCCGCCACAAACACTTCTCAAGTGATATAGTCTGTGCTAACATTTATCACAGCACTTAATATCTGGTTCCTAGTTGTCTCTCCATAAGTGTGTCAATGTCTTGAGGACAGTTTTGCTTTCCTCTTAGTACCAGTAAATTGTTCAGCACCTGACATACAGATATAACTTGGTCAAAGCCAGTAGGTATATTAAAAAATTAGGATGTATTATAATAGCTACAAAATCCTGCCCCCAAACTAACACTGTCTTAAATTCTACTTTGTGTTAGCTTTGCCAGTTTGAATTTGGAATGCTTTGGTTTGTATTTAAATCAACTGGCTGTCTGCTTTTCTTTTTTCTTTTTTTAACCGTTTTCTTTTTTCTCCTTCTGCGTCCCCCCATGCCTGTCTCAGTGACACCTCTGAGACCTTAGAGTCAGGGAAGCTGACAGGCAGTATGGGTCTTCACAAGTGTGAGACTTTGGACATCTGAGCTCAATTTTGGTTTCAGCTTTCATACCAGCATGTGACCCGGGGCAAATTGCTCAACCTGACAGTATCTCTATTTGTCACAGCAGAGCCTAAGTTCTAGAGCTGTGGATAAAGGCAGTGACAAGTCAGATGGCAAGCATGTAGTAGGTGTTTTGTGTGATGTCCCCTCCCTCCATTCTCATACTTCATCTTCTCTCTAACGAGCTCTCCTTTGCTCCCTCAGCCAATGGTTGCTATTCAGCATACCAGGGGTGAGGATCTTCCTCCAGTTCCACACGTCATTTTGAAAGTTGGCCTCTTTTCTTCTCAAGGAAATGAGCATGCAGGATCATCCTTGCTATTTTCTGCCTAATCTAACAGCTTCTTTGTCCTCGTCATCCTGTTTAGGAAGGCCTTTCGGTGTTTTTGCAAGCCTCTGCCATCATCCTGTGCTTAGGCATCTCAGATTTCTCTGTCCCCATGACCCATGGGAGATACCAGAAAAAAAAAGATGTGAGAGACCCTCTTGCCTAAGTGTTGGCCATGCAACTCTGTAGATTGGCTAGTTAATAGGGCTGATTAAAACATTCTGTTTGATTCTGCTTAAAGCATACCAGAAATATTCAAAATCCACAGCTCCAAAATGTAAAGAAGGTGGTCAAATATAGTACTACATAATGAGGCTCCCTGTCGGTAGTATGGAAAGCAATTTAGAGTATAGCTTCAGATTCTAATGAAGAACATTTTGAATCTTGCGCTGACTAGTGAATTTAAAATCTCGTGTTCTTTGTAAGGATCTGAAGAGGGGCATGGAAATGCCATAAGTGAATTAATTGCTGCCTGAAGTTGGTAAAGCATTTATGAATCCAAACTTTATTCTTGGGCTTCTCCTTTGCTTCCCAAGGTTTTTGAACCATTTTCTCCATGTTGAGTTTTGAACACCTATTCAACTCTTGAAATTATAAAAGAAAACAAAAGGTATTTTTTTTCACACATATTAAATGTTCTGATCTCAGAAACACACCCCTTCCATCACAGTAACAAAAGCCTGTCTGGCATCAAGTATATGTATTTTGTATAGTTCATAATGCAGAAAAGAGGAAACTTTTAAATCTCGACAAAAAAACGTTCTCTTAACTTTCGTCCCTCCTTTCCCAACTAACAATATAAGCTTCTTTTTCTATGGCATGAAGTTATAAGAGGCAAAACATTGTCACCTCCTGCCTCTGCTTTGCTGACACGACATGGGACCATGGACGTTTGTGGCACCCACTCTGAGCTGACTCTTCTGAAGTTAACTCAGAGCAAAGGGAAGATGAAGCCCCTGTCATCTGGCTGATGGCACCCACATGGTACTCACCATAGCTCCTTCAGAGACACCATCATTTCCACGGAAGGGCCAGAGGCCCTGCCAATATCTGCACATCATTGGCATGATAGACCATAACAGCTTCTTCTGAGCCGTTCCGGTCTATCGTGTCAATGCGTACTCGGGGAGTCCTCAATGCACGGATCATTGACACAGCACTACATAACGGCTCCTTAGCAGCCATTATTGGGTATCAAGTCAATGCATACTCAGGGAGCCTTTATCGCACAGTCCTGCACAAGCAGACACATTCCGAATACTAAAATTGCTTAGGAAAATTAGTCATTGCCTGAGTGTGATAGCTGTTTTCCATTTTGAATTTTAACTGTGATGGGGAAGAGGAAGGAAGAGAAAGAAAAGACCAAAGTAGGCCAAAATGTCCTTTAAAAATTGGAGTACACAAAAAAAAAAAAATTGGAGTACAGGTTACAAAGGGTAGGGTGGCCCTAGGAAGATGAGGTGTGAGTTTACAGTAAGTGTCTCTCCTGTAGCTTCATTTCATTGTGTCGCACTATAGACAGCACTTTTCACTCTGCCTCAAGGAGAATGCAGTTCAGAAAACTTTGTGGCTCAGTTATGAATCTCAGAAAGTTATCATGAGCAGACAGTAGTACTGTGCTGGTCATCTTGCAGTACCATACACATCAAAACACCACAGCATCTGATGGTGATGTCTACGAGACACTTCCTGTGCCAGCTCCTCCAGACTGTTAATACATTGAATAGAAAAGAAAGCTCAACCAATAAGAATCAAAATGATGCCCGTGACCATATTGTTAATAATACCCCTGCCTTGCCATCACCAGCACGTCTTATCACATGACAGGTCTTTGCATATTATCTCATCTAATTTTATGAGCAGATATCATAAGCCGGAAGAGTGTGGCTGAGTGGGGTTGATGTCATATGACTGTTGAGAGACCAAGGTGGGATTTGAGCTAAGTTGACTAAAAGTCATGGTCCGATCCTTCCGATGCCTGACCACCGGGGAAGGGGA
The DNA here is from genome assembly GCF_000317375.1 of Microtus ochrogaster. Taxonomy (NCBI): domain Eukaryota; kingdom Metazoa; phylum Chordata; class Mammalia; order Rodentia; family Cricetidae; genus Microtus; species Microtus ochrogaster. The sequence continues at coordinate 59,187,798 of NC_022011.1, read as the reverse complement.
TTTTTGTTTAGAATATCTAACTCTTTGCCGATGTGCTGGTGAGAAAAGTGACGTAGAGTCATTTTAGCAATTTTGCCAAAGAATAAAGAATGAATTAGGGTCCATTTCAGAATGCAAGTAAAGGTGAAACCCCCCCCCCTTCTCTCTGATGGCACACAAACCGTGGACCAGACGAGATTTCAAAGCCTGCTTGTGATTTAGGAGGAATAGCCAGCGCTGCCGTCACTTCTACAAAGATTTTTTCTTGCATCAAATCAAAATGGTGTGAGTTTGCTGTTGTTGATGTTTTTTTCCTTTTGTGTTCTGCTTGCTGACTGACATCTGCTGTCATGCTAAGCAGGTGTTCCTATGTAAACGAACGTGCCCTGTTTGTGTTTCGCCATCCTTGCTGCTGCGCACCCAAATGAGCAGCGTGATTAAGAATCCTGTAAATTTTTGAAAGGAAACGGATGGCTACCCTACTAGAACATAATTACACCGTTCCAACATCCGCAGCTCACTGCTGCAGCAGGGTTGGAGAACAGCAGAAATTAATAATATATAATAGCATCATTCTCGTAATTTATAAATGAAATAGAGAGGAGATTCTGCTGATATGCATTTTCTCCTTAATTCTCAAAGACAAAGTATAGATTAGAATTTTAGTGGGTGAAACCTGGCCAGCAGTTTCCCACCAGTTGCCTGATTCATGATAGGACTGTTTCTTGCTTTGAGGAAAGAGCTAATATCTTTTATTAGGCCAGGGGAAAAAAATAAATAAACAAGGCCCTCGAAAGGCTACACTACATAAAGAGGGTCTGAAAAAAAATCCCTGCAGATTGCATGCCCACTGAATTTGAAATAGGCATCATTTCTTTAAGACTTTGGTGTGTGCTACCAGTTTTCCCTCATTTTAATAGCACACCACATAGGTCAGCCAGCAGAGGAGAGAGACCCAATCCGTTAAAGATGTGGTCCCACAAGGACTCAGGAGAAAGCCATGGAGGTTCAGAGGGCTGCTGCATCACAGCACACATGTCGTTAGCAGCCCTGCCAGGACCACTTGAAGTGTGTTCGTAAGGGGGATCTCAAGATATGTGTTTTATCACCGTGAAAGGCACCCCATCTCTCAAAACGTTATTTTGAGTCCCATGAATGTGTCAATGAGAGTAGGGGGACTGGATGCTTTAATTCTACTTTACAGAATGTTCTGGAGGGGCAAGCAAACGATGTGGTAGAAGAAACCAGTCTGTGTCTGCCTTGTGTTGGTAAACTACACCTTTAAACTGTTTTTCTGCTTTAACTCAACACTGGTAGCTGGTCTGACAAATGGCTAGACTCGGTCGGTTGTAGGCAGACTTTATTCCTGTGCAGCCAGAGCGAGGTTTTAAACGGTGTTATTTAGGCACCTTTAGTGGTTTGACCTCAAAGAATGACAATGTATCCCAAACAATGTCAACAGCTTTTCTTGTTTTCAGCAACCTTAAAGAACGTGAAAATCCTGTTTACCTTTTGAAGAGCAGCTATCCGTTTAAGATGTTCATCCACTTATGGGGTATCCATTTAGAGATCCCCTCGAGTGTTACTCTATGTGTTTTGATTTGATTCTAAGAAAGTAAATTCATCTAATAGATTTATTTCATTAACAGGTATTTATTTAAGCGAGCTCCGCTGTATTTAAATCTCCTAACACTTACTTCCTTAGCTCACTTGCTTCATGTTGACCAATTTAAATAAGCCTAAGGTGCCTAGGGTCTTATTGAGTGTTCAGTTTGATCAATACGGTTAAATTAAAATTGTGCAAAATATAAGCAAATGTACTCTAACGACACGGTGAAAAATGCGCTGTGCACTGGGCATTGATTGGTGGGTAAGGGCGGGCCATGTACTGCTGGGGCGCTTCTGAAGCACCTGGAAGCTGCCAGAGTCCCCCCTCAACACTTCTGGCTGGCTTCAGACACACCCACAGCATCTCTCCCACATGGGGGCCCCAGCACAGACACACCCACTGATGCTGATGAAGGGTATTCGTGGCAGGTGTGTTCCTTTTTGATTTAATGGAGAGAAGACTATAAGACTCACAGTGGAATCCTTTATAAAGAAAAAGGAGCCAGCTTTGGCTCTTGTAAAAGTCCAGTTTCCAACCATTGCTGAAATGCTCTAGGCATTAAAAAAAAAAAGCAGACCCTACTGTTCTCCACAAAATAACTTTTTATTTAATTGTTATTATTATTCTTTCTTAATCATTTGGTTAGTTTGTGTTCTTTATTGAAGTCTTTATATATAAAGTTTGATTTTGTAAGTCTCTCTCTCTCTCTCTCTCTCTCACACACACACACACACACACACACACACACACACACACACACATCAACCTAATTTCTGAAGTATAGCAAAATCAGCCTTGCTGTTATCACTGCGTTTGAAAACCTATGGAAGTTAATAGCTTCCTGACATCCATTACCTTCTCTATATGATTGTGAAGCCAAATTGATAAGTAACTATATTTTAGTGGATTCCTTTCAGTCTAAATACGATTGCCTTTTATTCCTAAATCGATTTTAACCTTTCCTCATCTCTTTTCTCTGTATTTTCCTTTGCTGCTCGTTTTGTGGGGTGCAGTAGGATTGATTGGCATACTTAGGTCTCATTGTCAACCCTTTTACGATTTGAAAAGTCTGCCCCAGTGACACAGCAGCTGCAACCGTGTATCCCTGAAAAGTGCTCCTGAGGGCCCTACCTGCCCTGCAGATAGATTCTCCTTCCTGCGGTTGTGTGTTCTCCTGTCTCTAATCTCTGACTGACAGCCACCATCAACAGCATTGACTTGCCTCGATACCATCTCTTCCACATGTCTAAAATGTAAGTTCACATGAGCACAAGCTGATCTTATCCAAGGTAAATCAGGAGTTTAAAAAAAAAAAAAACAGCAAAGAGATAAAGACAATGTACATCTTGTAAGCAACGATACTGCTTTTAGGAACAAGTGTGCTTCGTTGAGATGAGAATCAGTATGTAGTTCAAACTGATCATTTACGTTTGTAAGCATAAAACGGATTTGGGCTTGCTTTTTACATTACATAGTGTTTGTGCTCCCTAACATGTAGTAGTTCAGTCACCACTAGACCTTCAAAACAAAGTAATGCTTCAGTCTTAAATTCATCAGGAGTCAATCCACATTCAGAAGAAATGACTCTGGTTTTTTGTAGTAGGGCCAAGAAAAATACTAAGGTTGTTATTCAGTTTTGTGCATGCTACCTGGATTTCTCTGTTTTACATGTTTGGAGCTTTTAATATCGGAGGTACTGCTCTTTGTAAACAAGCGTAAGTTTACCCGGCAGCTCACCCTTCCCTTGTAATCAGATGTGAAAATTACACCCTCCCTTTTGGATACACGATAATTACACATTTCAACATGCAAAGAATTGTCTCTGTTTCAGTTGTTGGAATGAAAAAGCTGAGACAGTCAGTAAAATATATTATTATATTACAGATCATTTCCATAATTGTTTTGGGGGTTCGTAATCAAAACCATGATCAAGGTAGTTTTAGTTTTAGGAAGAATACATATGGAAATAAGGAGAAAATAAATTAATTGCTGAGTTCCACTTGAGTGGTGATTCGCGTATTTTATAAAATACAATTGAGAAAATGTGTCATATTCTTCCTATTTAAAAAAAAACAAAACCTTTTAGTATATTGATATTTTTTTCTTTCTCCAGGCTTATTGAATTACCTATTTTTTCATGTAGAGAAAAAAATGGATTAAAATGCATTTTTGTGCAATGTGAAAGGTTTAATCAATGGAGAGGTTCAAATATAACAAAAGATTATACTCAAAATTAAAATTTTTGCAAGAATTCTTTTTAGTCAAGCTTCATAAACTTGTATGCAATATCTCAAACTTCACAATCAGAATTCTAGGTTCATTTAGAATGTCATGTTCTAAGGTTAAAGTATGTCTTATTGCTGGTAGAAAACAAATTAAAGTCAGGACTGGTGGTACAGACCTGCAATCCCAGAACTTGGAGTGCTGAGGCAAGAGAATCCGAGTTCAAGGCCAAGTTGGGCTGAATAGCAAGACTCTGTTTCAGGAAAAGAAGAAGAAAGGGAGAAGAGAGTGAGAGATAGGGAGAAAATATTTAGAGCATAGGGTTTAAATTGTTGGCTTCTTTTTTTTCCCCCACAAAACTTTATTATATAACCCAGTCTGCTGCTAACTGTTGATCCTCCTGTCTCAGCATTTTGAACACTAGGATTAGGCAAATGCAACCACAATGCCTGGCTTTTAAACCAAGAAAAAGATATTGCTTCTTAAAAAAAAAAAAAAAACAACATTCATTTATTTATTTTATTGTATGTGCATGACTGTTCTGCCTGTATGTATGTCTGTGCACCACTTGCACCCCTGATGCTCTTCAAGGGCAAATGAGGGCATTGAATCCCCTGGAACTATGTGACAGACAGTTGTGAGCCACCGTGCAGGTGCTGGGAATCCAACCTGAATCCTCTGCAAGACAAGCAATTTCTCTTTAACCATTGAGCCATTTCTCCAGCTCATAGATGACTTGTTGAAAGGCTTTATGGTACATAGAAGTTAAAAAAAAATTGTATAATTATAAAAATATTTCAGGTTTCTTCTGCCCATCCAACCTTAGAATAGGTATATAAAGACACACTATACAGCGGAATTATATTTATTTCCAAAGGGATACTTGGACAAGCAAGATGGCTGGATGGTAAAGGTGACTGTCATCAAACCTGATGACCTGAGTTTGATGCCCAAGGCCCACAGAGTGAAAGGAGAGAACAGGCTCCTGTGAGTTGTCCTTGGGCCTCCATGGTGTACTGCGGCATTCAGTCCCAGACACATACAATAAACTAATTAACTAAAATGTTAAAAGGATGCTCAAAGATCTTTTGGTTAAAAAAGAAAAGCTTCAACTACAATTTAAATTGGTACTAAGTGATAATAGTTATTAGCTCTAATGTTTCCTTCTATCTTTTGGTTTGTTGAAGTCTTAAGGAATTGAACACAAAACCCTGTATATATCGGACAAACATTGTAGGACTGAGCTATGCCCCCCCCAGTCCATTCTTTCCTGTTTTAATAATCATGTATGATCTCACATTGGCAGTTAATTTCCAAAATATGTTCCTTTAGTGTTTTCATATAATCTTAGGGCGGGGAAGGAGTCAGTGAGTCCCACGTCCCTAGGCTTCTGCCTTTGAGCTGGGAATAGGAAGACAGACCTACTCAGGGCAGAATTCAAACTCCAGCCTTCTGATTTCAAGTCAAAAACGAGATGTTGTTCTCATTTCAGTTCCTTAATACCAGTACTGAAATGGTACCCATCTACTCTGAAGTATAAGGTTATCCTTTTGTGTTTATGCCAAGAATATGGACCAGGGCTAGAAACAGGAAATCCAGTGTGCCTGGGTGAGGTGATGAGTCTGTTTGTATATATTCTACTGCTATACCAAAATGCTTGAGACTTCGGAGTTTGAAAAGAAAATGGATTTATCTAGCACACAGTCTTGATGTGCTAGATAAATCCACTGGGCTCCGTTCAGCCCTGGTAGGGGTCCCACTGATGACTGCACCCCAGTAGTGGGAAAGTATGGCCAGGCCAGAATCCAGAAGACAGGGAGCTATCAATGTTGCTTTGTTCTCCTAGAAAGGCCTCCTCCCAGATGCTCCTGGGGTCCTATGAGAATTGTCTCTTCCATGCCGAGAGTGATGCCATCATCAAGGCCAATCTTGTCCTAGGCTGCATGTCTTAAATGTCTCCTGCTTCTCAACATCTCCATACTAAAGACAAAGATTTCAACATCAGACCCCCTTTGGGTACAAACACAGCTCATTTCACACTGTAGCAGTAAGTTCTTGGACTATGTGGCCAAACTCAGTGCATTCTGTTTTTATTAGAGTGAAGGGTTCCTTTGTGAAGGTAGTGTTCTTTTCCATAATTCCTCTACAGGCTTGAGTTCAGAAAACATTGCACCTGATGTTACCTCTAGGGTACCATTGAGTGGTTCTCCTTTCACGCTCATTGTGATGTTAAGGCTATCTTAACCTGCACAGGAGGGGGATGAGAAAGAAGAGTCTTGTAGGAGAGAATGGGAGTGTTTCCAGGAAGGAAGTCAAAGGTATATATGCTCCCAGCCTGACTGTCTATGTCTATTTCCAGCTATTGTCATCTTCAGAAGTAACAGCAGTCATTGAGGTAAAGGAGTACGGAAGTCATTTCTGATTTGGTCATGTGTCTCCTACTAAATTCTACCACTCTGAGCAAACTGAGCTGAGAGCATCTGTCAAAATGGCAGGACAGGACAGAGGTTGATAATTGGTTGCCTTTTGGGGAGGGGTTGGTTTTGGTTTTTAGAGACAGGGTTTCTCTGTGTAACACTGGCTATCCTGGAACTCTCTTTGTAGACCAGGGTGTTCTCAAACTCACAGAGATCCTCCTGCCTCTGCCTCACGAATGCTAGAAGCAAAGGTGTGTACCAGCCCCGCCCAGCAGCCAGTTTTTAAAATTTGAACAATTTTACAAAAAGGACAAGTGTCCAGTTCCTCTGGATTGTCTCTGGACCACATAGCTGCATGAAGTAAATTTTATACTGGCTTGCTACAGGGATTAGTTTTACCTATCACCTGATTGGTCCATGTACACATGGATGATGGGATCCATAGTGCCACAAGAAAGATGGCCTTAAGGAAAAGTAGTTTGGCTGCTAGCTAGTATCTATCCAAAAACCTATGTAAAAGAATTTCATAAATTACCCCAAAGATAATTATTTTAAATCTAAACAATGATAAAGACCTTATCATCTAATATTTCTGTTTTATAGCTTTCTCTCAATGAATAACTGCAATCTTCTATTTGAATATTAGGTTGACCAAAGTTTTCTGTTCCTACTATTGGAAATGAGTGGCGTTGACCCGGAAACAATTTGGTAATTTTTAAAAATTAAGAAATTACATTAATTCATAAAATTATACTTTCATAAACCATGTTTCCAGAAATAGTCACTTGGAACACAGAGGGGTAACATCATTTTTTCACTGCTGGTGATAGATCTTTAATGAACCCAGAGCACTGGCCCAAACATCACGGCTAGGATTTGTAGAAGTTCTAGGTGGTACCCAGAGAAACCACAAATACAGAACAAGTGTGAGACTCAAGAATGCTGGGAGGCTATTAGAAAACTGGCCTACTCTTGTCTTCCCAAAATGAGAAAGTCAGAGGACTCAAAGGTATTGTTTCTGGCTTTATAGTCACTGTTTTCCATGCTATCTTTAAGTTTCTGAAGTCTGTGCATATGTGTGTATACATATATGTGTATATATACACACATATATGCTATGTGAAATAACTTCATTACTATAATTTTGCTACTGTTATGAATTGCAAAGTAAATATCTGATATGCAGGATATCTGATATGTGATCCCTATGAAAAAGGGCCATTTGGCCCCAAAGGGATTGTGACCCACAGGTTGAGAACCTGTGTTATGAAACCAAGTGTAGCGGTGAATGGCTTTAATTCAGCACTTGGGAGGCAAAGGTAGGCAGACCTATGAGTTCGGAGCCAGCCTACATAGTGAGGTCCATGACAGCCAGAACTCCATAGCAAGACCTCATCTCAGAAAGACAGGAAAAAAGATGCTACTATGCACAAGGCTCAGAGAAGTGAAAGGTAAGGAGACAGTAACATGAGAAGTGAAGTGAGCGCCTTAGGATAGAGGCAGGAAAGGAATGGAAAGTCTAGCAAGGAAGTCCAAAACAGGAAACGCAGAGCTAAAATCTCCGAGATGAGAATCTAACCAAAACTTAGGGAGCAGGGCTACATAGGTGTGCTTGCGGGATCAGAGATGGAGAGGAATAGGGTTTCATCACAAGACTTTTTAAAAGTGAGGTCAAAGCAGTTTGAGAGAAAAGAAATTAACGGGGTACGAGGGAAATAATGGGAGTGAGTGAGAGACTCTGTCACAGGTAGAAAGGCAAGGGGGCCTGGGTGGAAAGCAGTATGACATGAGAACCCACAGGACGAGGAGGTGATTACTAGTGAGGAAGGCACCACGGTTGTGTAGACCAGGATCCCAACTCAAGGAAACTCTGCAGGAAAGAAAAGCCAGGCTGAACACACAATGCGCATTGGAGGGGAGGGGACAATGCGCAAAAGACGAGAGGAAGAGACGATGCAAGTTATGGTATCATAGTTACTTCATATGAATAGGCAGGGGGGAAAAAAGACCAAATAGTTTCTAGGAACATTGACTGGACTTGGTTCTTTAATCCCTTCCTTTCTTCCTTCCTTCCTTCCTTTTCCTTTCCTTTCCTCCCTCCTCTCTCCTCCCTCCCTCCCTTCCTTCTGTCCCTCCCTCCCTCCCTTCCTTCCCTTCTCTTTCCTTTTTTTTCCTTTCCCTTCCTTCCTCCCTTCCCTCCCTTCCCTTCCTTTCTTTTCTTTCAATTAACCTTTAGGATATAGACTAAATGAGATGACAGGAAGGTAGCTAAGATCATGGAAAGTGAGTGTTTGAGTAGGGATGAGGTATTTTCTTAGAATTCTCCATTTGCACACTGGAGTCTGCTCTCTCGGCCCTGTCCTGAACCATACCCTCCCCCCCCATGAGTGACACACTCACATGGATAAGAAGCACAAGAGTGGATGGGGTCTTTCTGCTTTCGCAAAAGACAAGGTTCAGTCTGGTTCCTTGGAGACGGCAGTGCTACAAAGACATGTGAAAACGGGGTTAGGGGTCATCATCACTTCTCCAGCTCCTCCTTCAACAAATCCATGATTCATACGAATGGGCGTTATGTTCAAACACTTATGTCAAAACATACTCGATGTTAATTCCCATCGCTGAGTTCATACGCTGAAGATCTCCAAGTTTCCAAGAGTTTGATTTACAGGTTTTACATAGCAGAGGTCTTTTCTGTGTAGCCCCTGCAATGATTCTTGCCTTGATGCTGCGTTTACTCAGCGGGGCTGGACCCCTTCTGCATCTAACTGTCCTAAGAGCTTGCCCATTAGAATTCTAGAAGAGAAACTTTCCCCTCCCCAACTCTTTCTGGTTTTCTCTTCAATTGAATTAGTGTGTGAAGTCTTTGACAACACAATTTCCATGTCCCTGTAAAAACCAGCTCCCAGTCATAAAGACCCAAGAAATGGGAGGAGGTTAGTGTTATATCCTTTTAGGCACACCCAGGGCCATGTGCCTGGGCCACAGGCTGCATGACCCTATGAGCTGTACGGTGGGGGCTGTGTAACAGGCAGGAAAGACCATGTCAGGCACTGGTCCACCTGAAGGTGGAGGATCACTTCCCTGCTATAAATGTAAAATTCTTTTCATAAGAACCCAAAACAGCTACTTTTAATATTTTCCTTCCTCTTTCTTTCTTTCTTTCTTTCTTTCTTTCTTTCTTTCTTTCTTTCTTTCTTCTCCTTTTCTTTCTTTTATAATCCTTGATGCTCTTCTAAGATACTCACCTCAAACTTTTAGTTCCTGGGAAAGAAAAATCAAATCAATGAGCAGGAATGCTTAAAAGTAGCCCTATTATTGTGGGGGAAATCAGTGTGAAGTAAGATACAAAATTCTCAAAAGTCATATCCATATGAAAACTTTTCTAATTGCACAGAACATATGAATATTTCATATTATGAAAACACATGTTCATATATAACCACCTGAAATAAATACCATAAAAATGGTATCACAGTTACTTCATATGAATAGGCAGAGGGGAAAAAAGACCAAATAGTTTCTAGGAACATTGACTGGACTTGGTTCTTTAATCCCTTCCTTCCTTCCTTCCTTCCTTCCTTCCTTCCTTCCTTCCTTCCTTCCTTCCTTCCCTTTCCTTTCCTTTCCTTTCCTTTCCTCCCTCCTCCCTCCCTCCCTTCCTCCTCCCTTCCCTCCCTTCCCCTCCCTTCCCTTTCCTCCTTTTCCCTCTCCCCCTCTCCCCTCCCCTCCCCTTCCCATCTCTTCCCTTCCTTTCTTTTCTTTCAATTAACCTTTAGGATATAGACTAAATGAGATGACAGGAAGGTAGCTAAGTGAGACAATGGGATGGCAGACTGAATTCCAGACTATCAGGGCAGAGAAAGTTCTAAAGGGAGCTGCCACATGTAATATAATACAGCTAAGTTCAGAGTGTCAGGCAGCATGGGGGCAGGCAATATTTCAAGAACAACTATTGTCCTTAAAACATTCGGCTCATGCTTCATGCTAGGTCACACTTATCCCTCACCTAGAGTTCCTAGAATTAAGAAAAGTTCTTTCCCAACTTGTGCTGTTATACAAAGATATGAAGTCCCACTATCTCTGCAATCCTTTCTGTCAACTGGGGACTATTGGGAAATGCTGCTAATGTGCATATTTATGCACCCTGTAAATGATGAACGAGCATATGACTTATTTCCACAACAGCAAAGCTAGCAGAAGTTTTGAAAGCAGCCACTTATTTTACCTGGGGGACTTCGTCCCAGGTGACAGGGGTATAGAACCATGGAATTTAAATACAGGGGCATTCCTGTGTTTTTTATGGGGAGTTGCACACCCAGTACCACACAGCTCAAAGTAAAGTTAAAATCTATTGCTTTTATCTGTACTCAGCCAACTAGACCTAAGATATGGAAAATTCATTATTGTTCTCAGTCGGAGTATATTTTATTTGTTGTTTCTAGGCTGGGCTGACATGATATGATTTGTGCTTTGCAAGGTCGCAACAAGCTTGTAGCCGGACAATTTGCTGAATCAAGAGGATCATTGTGTCTGGTGCCAGTCAGTCGCAATTAGGACCAGGATCAGGGAGGCCCGGGGCCTGGGCATCGTCTTGGGCAAGCAGCATAGAAATCAGCTCACCTGAAACTAATTGTCACAACAGAGACCTTATGCAAATGAGCCCTGGGGTTAGCGTGGGAAAAGAAAGACTGTGGCAAAAGATAGGTGACCCGCTGGGCAGGGGGTCTGCTGCTGGGAAGATCTTTGTTCAGGGAGTTTAAAAATGTTTGCGTTGTTCAGAACCTAAAAAGGGAAAAAGAAAGAGAAAAAAAAAAGTAACAGGCATTCTAAGAGTGGCAAACACACTCATCTGAAATCCCAGTGAAGTGGGAGCTTGCTCTGCAGCGAGCAGTAAACTGGGAGTCTCTCCGCTTCATAAGGGTTTGCAGCAGGAAAATCAGTTTGCCCTTCAAGAGTCTTTAAACTTTAGGTTCTGTGCATTGCAGAGTGACCTGGCGGGCCATGCCTGCTGCCAGCCAAACAGACTTCTATCTGCCCAGCTCTAGGCAAAGGGCACTGTGACCCAGGAGAGGGAGGTACATGCCTTTTCAGTGGGTTTCCCTGCTGTCTCAGGTAGAGAGGACAGGCCACAGAAGGTCCCTGTCTCACAGTGGGATAATTTAAGGGACAATGACAATTCTTGAATTGTGCTTTCCACAGATGCTGGCAAAAAGCAAATGACATGCAGGCATTGTGAAGTTCTGGGAATGGTAATCAGACTGCAGTGATTTAGCCAACTGAAAGTTAAAAAAAATACTTTTACTTTTAAATTCTAGTTCATTTCCCTTCTTTTAACTACTATTAGAAAATTCATAAACTGGAAATTTAATTTGGTCTAACCATAGCCCTCCTTTAAGATCATCTTTAGGATATCCAACTTTTTAGAAGAGATGAAGAAAAGCTATTCTGTGGTCATATAAATCTCTAGCCCATTGTGACAAAGTTACCTTTGACTTCTTCAAATTGATTTTTAGCTTTTCAATCTTACATACCTAAAAAAAAAATGCAGGCTGACACACTAACAGTGCTTAGTTTTCCATAAAGCTTTGACAGGGACATTGTAAATACTGTAGTATATTCACAGCAGCATAAATACTATTACAAGAAAATGGAATACTCTAAGCCTTTTTAATAAAAGAAAACATACATTTTGTATCTAAGGATAGGAAAGGAAGAACAATTAGAATACTTAGATGAGAAAAAAAGAAAGTCATATTGTATTAGCTTTGGATCCAAATATCATCTTGTTTGGCAAATTAAAAAAAATGGGTCTAAGATATAAAAATAGCTTGGTTTTGTTTCCTAAGAGGCTAGCCTGAAATATGGACTTGGACCTCGTAAGCAAGCTCACGAACAACTTGGTAGCCCCCCAAGACACGTAAAGAAAGTTCAACCTAAAAGTGCAACTTAATCACAACTTAAAACAGCAGAAACCCAAACTCCTTTCTCCCTTCACTACTGTCTGAAATAATTTCCACATATAGGAGACGGCTCACAGTGGGTAGGAGTGCTCGGCTTTCACTCATCAAACTTTAATCGGAACTGCATTTTAGTTTTGAATAAAGAACACTTAAAAAATTTAGATGCAAATTATTTTGCATTATTCATGTTCTAAGTGTCCTTGCAGATTTAAACACTTCTGAGGCCACCTTGATTCCAGTAATTACCTAGGCCCTCACTGCTCTGTCATGAATAAGGTATTTTGTACAAGGAAAGTGTGCACCCGATGAGCTTTTAAAGCGACTCTACACTGAGCTTGTGTATTGCTTCTCGTGCATGAGCGAGCTGAACATGAGTCGCAATCTGTCTCAGGTGGGAAACCCTGGCTGGGCATCCATGGGTGACGGGATGAAACCCGAGTGTCTCCCTCCACACGTGCTCTTCCTTTGTCTTTTAAGCATCTCCTGCTTAATTCTAGTAGCTTTTTTTTGGGGGGTGGGTGGAAGAGAGCAATACGTTCCAGGGAAAGAAGGGAGGAGGTGGGAAAGTAGCAGAGTGTGCTGAACTCTGCCATCCCCAGACTTTGTGAGCATTGTCCACTGCTCAGCTCTCTCATCTCCATCAGCAAAGGTTGCAAGGTACAGAGTCTTTGCTTTTTCTGTGGATCTGGACATCTGCCTCCCCATCTGTCAGCCTCGCCTCCTGAGCTAGCATAACTAGATACTGTCTCCTCTGTGGTGCTCCTCCTGAAACACCACTGCCTTCAGACTCAGAGGCAACTACAAAATGCTTCCAGTGGGAAGCAAAGTGACCACAGAGCGTGAACTTATACCTTTATCTGCTCCCCCCCAAATAAAAAAGGGTTTGCAAGAGTTAAATGCAATTGGCTGAAGCTTGTAGCTGGCGCTTGTTACAAAGTGCCCAAGCTTTTCCCTTCCAACTCTGTGGCTTTGAAGAATTATAGGAATTTTATGGTGTGCTATTGGAGTTATACTGGCAGAGATTACAGAAAAGGGGTTAAAGTTGGTTTATGGTAGAAAAAAATTATGCAGAAACCAATAAAAATAAACACACTCAAGTAGACTAAACTTGCTGGGCTTGTAGTTTAGCTTAACAAAGGAAGTTTAGATGAAAGTAAACGTTGCAGCTTTTAGGAAATGAGTTGACACTCATACTTGATCATCTTTACTACACAGCGGTATAATTAATATTTAAACATTCTAATAATGTAGCTTGCTTTGCATGCACTTTTCAGCCCTCACAACAGTATATTTTATCTAGAATTGTGCTAGCATTTTCTTCGGTACTGCCCATTTTCGTAGAGTTAAATTGAAAGTACTTTTCTTAGCTCTTCTGGCCAGTAAAACATCCATAGGGGATGAACAGATTCCATACATCTACCAGACAGCTTATTATCAAGACCAATGTTTACCTAAGTTAGTAGACAATATATAAATTTTGCTTCCCGGCCTCTTTGAATGCTTGAATGATCTGAGTTGAGCACGTTTGAACACTGCATTTAGCTGTTGTCTACTTACTTCTTAACGTCCAAAACAGGAAATTTTTGACTGTGTAAAGCTAGTGTAAAAATCTAAAAGCAATGCATCAAATATTGAATCCCTGAGGCCTACCTATCCATTGGGGTAATTGATGAACTTAGTGAAGAATTTATATTTTCAGTACTTGAAATTCCTGAGTGTTGAGAGCAGCATTTGAATTGGGAACTTAGTAAAATGCGGAGCGCTTTGCTAGTTTATTTTTGTATGAGAACTCACTTCCTGTTCCTGTCTCAGGGACAGCCTCTTTCCAGGCACTGCCCTCAGCTTTTTCCCTCTCTAGCGGGCAAGGTGTGCAGTGTTCTTAATCTTCAAGTTTGAGAGGCGAGAACGATTCTTCCACTTCCCGTATTTCTGCGTCCTTTAGCTGAAGTAGAACTTCTACGGCTATGGCTCTCCGATCGTTCTTCAGAGGCGTGCTGAGCTGCAAGGCTATTTCAAAAGCAGCCCACGTTAGCCCTTGTGGCCCCACTTCATGACAGGTACCCCCACATGGAAACCGTGTGTGATTTAGTGACCAGTGTGAAGATCCATGGTCATGCCAGCATTGAGACATCTCATGTCCTCTTCTTCTGTGAGGCCTGAGGAGCTGTGGTTTGCACGAACCCAGTGGCGCACATGAAGACTGCAACATTAGGGCAGGTTAGCTTTCAATGATAAAAGATAAGCAACCGAAAAAATTAGTGTGGAGTCCCGCTACAGAGGAACACCTGTTAACCACTACCATACTGTAAGGCGCACGGGCTTTCACAGAGTAGATGCCGGGAAATGTTTTGCATGGCTGTTTTTATTTTGTGTCAAAGGAAGCCATTTTCACAGACCCTTGGACATGATGGTTGCATTTCTTATATTCAGGAACAGAACCTATTGTTCTGTCTGTGTTACTGAGCTTTATTTTGATGAAGGGAGTTGGATGTATTTAGCTTACCAATAGCTAACAGTCCCCAGACTGTTTAAAACCTGCCATTGAGGTGGTAGAGATAAGTTGAACCCAACTGTTGTTACATGTATGGGTTTGACAGATAGGTGAGCCCAACAGTGGATGAATTAAAAGCATTTCTCATATGCTAATCTCCACCTGCACAGGAACCATTTTTTCTTAAGCCAGCCCTGTGGCAGGTCAAATTCAAGAGCTATCAGTAGTACCCTACTTCTAGGAATTATCACCCGAGAAAGGGATAAATACTTGTGAGGGAGAAATCTACTGTGCAATCTTTTCTTCTGTTCTCCTTTTTTCTTTTTCTTTTTTAGTACCAAGAATTGAACCCAGGGCACTTGAGCCCTGAGCGGAATCCTCTTTCCCTACTGTGGAGTCTTAATTCCAGATGGCTGTCGTGAGAGCAATGGGCCAACAGTATTGTGGGAAGAAAAATAGCGTAGCTATCACTCTTTGAGTAGCAATCCCCTCGATACATAATCGGTTGGAAATTATCTCAGAGGATTGACCTTTGCGTTATAAATAGACATCAAAGTGCAAGCAGTCGGCTACCTGGCCCTTCAGGTGCTCGTCTGTGAACTTCATAGCGATGTGGGGAGAGAGCCGGAGATGTCAGTCAGAACCTACGGGTTAACTCACTGCAGTGAAATCGGAGAAGCCTTATAACAAGTAGGTAATAGTTTCAGGCCTCTGTGAGAACGGACAAACTAAAACTTCATGCTGGGACCAAACAGGACAGGACATTTGAGGGACCAAGTGAGAAGAACCTCAGTCTTGCTATGACAAGGCCTGCCCTGTGTTGCTGAAGCCGCTGCTCAGCTGTTCTTCAGTGCTTGCCATTGCTCTAGGTTTCAGAAGGCCTTTGGGATTTCCTCTAATTTTGATCAATATTCAAATTTGCGCATAATTTCTATACTTCAGTTTTGAATGATCGAAAATTTCCCATGCTGGCTGAATTTCCCTTCAAGAAAGAAAGTGTTTCCTATAATAAACAAAAAAAAAATATTGCATTTCTTCTTCTCTGTCAAAATAACAATTACCTTAGGCTATAAATTTAAATTTTACTACATCTTAAAAATGAAAACCAAAATAACTCAAGAGCAATCTTAAATGACATTGGAGCAGGGCACCGAATGGTCGTGGCCTCTAACGCGGGGCCTTGCTGCTTAGCGAAACTCTTGAGGACCCGAACTATGGCTAAAGTGCAAACTTGCTCCCTTCTTAGAGCTCTGTTACTCTGTGACTTTTCAGCTCTATGAATTAATTTCTAAGCCACGGCTGCAGTACTACCACCACTTGGAAACCTGCCCTGTCTCCTAAGAGGCAGCTACAGAGACTAGTTCTGACATCCACTTCTCCATGTGGAAGAAGGAATTAAAATAATAACGTACTGGGGGAGTAATTGAAGTGGTTTGCTTCAGTCTTACTTATGGGGGGGGACCCCTGAACAATGGCCACTTTGCCTTTGAAGTGGAACCTCAAGCCTGATGCCCATAGCCAGGCAGGAGGAGAGGAGTCTGCAGCATTAACATTCTTTGATTGGAGCTCACATTAGGAGGTAGATAAGGAAACAGCACTGTGACCACCTCCTGGCCAGGGAGGACAGTGCTTGGAATGTCGGCAATGTGTTTCTATTTCTGTCACACCTATGTGTGGCCACCCATCTGGTCTGAATCAATCAGCCTCATCCCAGGGCCCTGCTCCTCTCCCAGCTGAAATAATACCCTCCTTCCCATGTGTTCTGCCTTCAGGAGGGGCCTGTTCGCCGCCGCTACCCAGTCAAGGCTGCTTACAAGTCTGCGCGGCTATAAACATGGGTGAGCTCTAAATGAGCATTGGGGAGAATCTTATTTTTACATAGACTATTCCAGAAACAGTACTTGGAGAAAGTGGGTGAAGCATTTCAGGAATTTTTTATAGCAAAAAGGAAAGAATGATGTTTTTCCCCGGATAGAGCTTGAGCCAAGGGCCTCAAGCATGCTTTGCGAGTCCTTTGCGTCTGTCTACGTGCCCAACCTCTGCAGCTCGATTATTTTTCCTGGATGTGGGGGTCTCTCTAGGTAGTCCTGGCTGTCCTGGAACTCAATATGTAGACCAGGCTGACTTCAGATTCGCAACAGATCTTCCTGCCTCTGCCTCCCAAGTGCAGGGATTAAAGGCGTGCTCTGCTGTGCCCGGCCCTGCATTTGAATTTTCTTTTTTAATTTCTTTGCTTTGAAATTAAACTGTCAATCAATGCGTCATTAAACCCTGAAGTCCGCTTCAGATCAACTCCGGGGCAAAGAGTAGAACTTATTCCCACTCATCTCCTGGTGCTCCATGCTCGAAGAACTGACGATCCGTTTTTCCACACACCCCTCCACCCGTGTCACAGCCCTGTACCTCTGCTTCTCCAGCACCTTGTTGGTTTTCTGTGCACACCCTGCTGTCCAGACTGCTCCCTCAGATTCCTGCACACCTCCAGGCAGCCTCCTGCTTCCTGTTCTACTGCTAGACCACTGACCTCTATCAAGTCCAGGCCCTAGCTGGTAAAAACCAGCCGTGTTTTAGGGCCCCATCCTGTGTTCCCCACAAAAGACCTTAAAACTCCCTGACATTGGCTTTGGCAAATGAAATAGCGTAGCCTGAACCTATTCATTTTCCCCGTCTGCCCCATTTTTCCGCTGCAGTGGGAAATCCCACCCTCTCAAGGATGCCCCAGCTCAGAAGCCTGTAGTTTTGTCTCACCACTGTCTCTCTCCCTGCATCCAGTCTGTTCCCAGTAGTGGCCGCTTTTTCTTTGCCAGCCTTTCCAGAAGCACCCCACTTCTTTTCTTTCTCCTGCTTGCCGTCCCTATCTAGACCTTGGCTTAAGCCGAGACCCTAGAGCTCGCTCGGCACTCTCCTTCCCAACTGATCAGGCCTTCAGTGACAGGGATGAAGATCTTTTTTCCCTTGTCTGTGTCCTGGCCTGGAACATTCTTGTCTCTGGGCTCAATGACACTGTGTCTAGTCCTCTCTGGAGTCGGTTCCTGTGTTCATTTTGCAGGCCAGACACTTGGTACACAGGTACCTCCTAATTATTTCTTCTGTTTCTACTCATTTCTCTTCATTTATTTTTTAGTTTTATCTGTGTTTATTTTATACTTATTTTGTCCTCATGTCTTAAGCTTTTGCTTCTTCAGTTTTATCTGGGATACCTTTTTCTTCTGCAACACCTCCTCTTCTGGCTTTGAGACAATTTGGAGGGAGTTCGTGTATGGGTTAATCTGGTCATGAGCCTTGGTCAGCCCATCTTAGGGGCTTTGGTCTCCTGCACATGTTCAATGACTAGAGAATCTACATCTAAACTCTTCTTCTTCTTCTTCTTCTTCTTCTTCTTCTTCTTCTTCTTCTTCTTCTTCTTCTTCTTCTTCTTCTTCTTCTTCTTCTTTTCTTGGTTTTTCAAGACAGGGTTTCTCTGTAGCTGTGGGGCCTCTCCTGGAACTAACTCTTGTAGACCAGGCTGGCCTCGAACTCACAGAGATCCGCCTGCCTCTCCCTCCCTAGTGCTGGGGTTAAAGGTGTGTGCCACCACCGCCCTCCTAAAACTTTTAAGCTCAGCATTCCTCTGCATTTTTAAGTATGTGCAGCAAAAGTTCTGCACTCTTTCGTGGCTATCAACCATGTCCAGCTGTATGTTTAGCCTGCGCACACCTATGAACTCTGCCACCACCCTGCCAGAAGAGCACCCATTGGGTCAAGAGAGTAGTGACACATCTTCACAGGTCACCTCAGGCCACTCAGAGGTAGTTTGTCAATTACTCTTTCTCAGGCATTCTGTCTTGATCCGGAATCCTTTCTCTGCTAAACAGGTTCCTGACAATCACTCCAGGTGTAGATCCTAAAACCTTCTTTCTCTTGTCCTTCCTTCCTTCCCTTCCCTTCGTCCTTCCCTCCCTGCTGCCTTCCTTCCTTCCCAGAAGATAACCACTGTGAGCATGTTCAAGTTCAGAACACGCTTGCAGTCAATGACATTGGGTAGTTATCTACAATCTCTGTACCTCGGTTTCCTATCTGCACATTGATTATTTTGAAGAACGGTTGAGATAATTTACTTGGAACACTGATGGTACATCAGAAGCATCACTTAAGTGTCCACAGACGTCACCACCACACTTCGGGAGCAACTGCCCATCACAGGCCTTCAATTCCAACATCCTGTGTCCTCTTTCATCTTGAATGTCAGTTTTGACGATGACACAACTGGGATTTTCTTGTTTTTTCTTTTGGTTTGCTTCTAATGGTAGCTAGTGTTTTAGACGTTGAGATGAAAGCTAATAGAAAATGTCTGGCGTCAACTAGATAATAATGAAGACTTGGGTGCTTTTGAGATGATGGTCATGGTGCTGATGGTGATGGTGGTGAAAATATCAGTACATAGTTCTTCGGGTTAAAATACTTTAACTAAGTTTCCAAAAAGCACTTAGCTTTGCTCCTCAGTTTAATACTCACCCCATAGCATGGCTGTTTGTTATATGTATGACAATGTATTGTTGTGCATAGATGAGATTTATTCCTTAGAAAGTAGAGAAATGGAAAGAATTTTAAGTATATTGTGCATACTTATTTAGATCTCACATCAGGAGATAAAACAAATGAAAACTCCAACTTGTTAATAATTTACATTTTAGTGGAAAATGCATACATGCTGTTAAGCTACCTCAGGACTCAATACAGAAAAATGCAAATAGCTTACATCCACTGTGCACTGATGACAGAATTTGGGGAGAAAACATCCATTTAAAAACCCGTGTGTTTTCAAGGCAGGGCTGACCATATTTACAGGGTTATCATTATCCTGATTAATGTCAGATGACTCTTTGGAAGTATCCTTGTAGGTGACCTCTCGATTCGTCAGGTATTTCTTACAAAAAGTCCACTGGGCCTATCTCACCACCCTCGGGGTGCCTGGCACCTATGGGGATTTCTCTTCAGAAAGTCTTGCCTCTACTTTGTTTTCTACTGGCTTATGTAAAAGTTTCATTTGAGGAGGAAAAGCCCAATGGGGAAGAGAGAGAGAGAGAGAGAGAGAAAGACACACACACACACACACACACACACACACC
>NC_022011.1:59152424-59167908 GCF_000317375.1 Microtus ochrogaster | reverse complement strand
ACACACACACACACACACACACACACACCACACACACACACACACACACACACACACACACACGCAGGGAGGGAGGGCTTGCATGACAATCACTACCTCTGTCCTTTGGTTTTTTTGTTCTTTTCATGTCAGGAACTTTTTAGCTGTGCTGCCAGGGCGACTGCTCTGGAAGGCTGGAAGGCTGGAGGTTGTGCTGTGGAAGGCGGTGTGTGATTGAGGGCCCTCTGACACAACCTTTTGTTGCATTGAGGTGTTTGATCCTCTTTCCCTTTCTTCTAAAACCAACCCCATCCCTTTAAAAAAAAATGGATAACCAGAACTCCTTTTCCTTATTGTCAGCTTTTGGAAAGTTCCTGGGAGGTATGTAGAAGTTTAACTAGTTAACTCTTTGCCTCCTGGCGAGAGTGTGCCCGGATGGCCTGCCTTCTAGGCAGGAGGGAATCAGGTAACTGCTGCAGTCACACAGGCCAAGAACTGAACCACTTGAAGCTCCAAAAATAAGCATTTGTGTTCAAGGTCTTCAGATTAAATGGATTCCGCCTTTGAAGCGGGACACATGTCCTTATTTTCTTCTTCTCCTAGAACTGAAGCATGTGGAAGAGAGGAAAAGATACAATATGCTAATTTCTGATTCTAGAACAATAGGTGTGGGTAGTGAGGAGCCAGAGAAGAAGATCAGTTCAAAGCTGGACTGGGGAGACAGTGGGGGTAAGGCGCTTGGGTCTGTGGAGAATGCTGCCGTGTTTTCTCCCTCAAAGAAGGGCTGCGGCCCAGACCTGAGGAGAGAAAAGAAGCTTAGCTGGATTATTTGACAAAAAAAGAGAAATGTATGGCTTCTAGATTGTGACCTACATTCTGCACACAATAATGATGTTTTACGGTGGTGAGAGGGTTAATAACCTAACATCATTCATGTAGTGTTTTTTGAAAATTGAATTTTACTGCTACAAAGTAAATGTAACAGCCCTCTGGAGACAATATTACAGGCACTTTATTGTTTGCTGAGCTGATGTCATCTTTCTGCAGACTGACTTTAAAACAAAGGCAGAACATTTATTACAAATATCACTGTGTGAAAGGAAATCTACTGAAATACTGTTTGGAAGGTGAGCTGATAAAATAGTGTATTAATACTTGGCTTTGATCATCTTATGCTGTAAAGTTATGACTTCAAAAATACTTCTCGTGTGACCTCTATTCATGGCAAAGTCCATCCTGGAAAAAAAAAATCTAGCCAGGAATTCTAGCATTATTTGCACTCCAGTTGGAATATTTGTTTAAGCTTCGTGTTTGTTTTAAATACATTTTTAGTCTCCCGGGCAATTTCTTAACAAAGTTGATGTGCTTGTGTGAGGAAGACATTAAATAGCATCTTTCAGAGATGATGTATGTGTGGTTTAAGAAAGAAAGTATGGGGAAGAAGTGATTTAGTTTCCCTAATGAGCTTCCAAAGTCACCTGTGAGGAGTGACTGCAAAGTTTGCAATTTAAATAAAGCTGCTTGAGCCATTGCCAAGCGTGCATTCTGCATCCCAGGTTGCTTGCAGCTCGGGAGTTTGGTCTCAGTATCTGACGCACGTGTAATACAGCGTGAAGTTGTTTGTGGATCGCTCCGGAGCTTCTTACAGTTCCATTTCACCACTGTAGCCCTTGAAAATGTATCAAATGAGCAGACACATTTGGCCGTCCCTTACACAGCGCAAGTAATTTGTTTGTAAATCAGTTACCTTTCAAGAAAAGTCGAATGAGGGGAAACTAGTTTCTTTGATGTTCCCTCCCCCTCCCCCACTTAGAAAGCCGAAGAGGGAATTAATGATCATTTTAAAGTAATAATGGTAACGAGGAAAACATTATTTAGTGAGCTCCCCTATCTCAAAATAACTGTTCAGGTAAGGCAAATAAGTTACAGCCCCATAGACTGAAACCCTGGAGGTAAATCTCTAAGGAAATGAATTTACTATTCTTCCTTTTGTCTCTGAAGTCTGGTTGAAAGGAAAAAACACAGGTCAGGGAAATTGGGTTAGGGAGAAAACCTGCTGTGGGGTAGTGTAGAATCCCAGAGCACTCTCTATCAGGGACTCTGCAGACACTCCGGAGATCAGCACACTGCGTACTTGTGAGTACTGGGTACTGGCGGCCTTTTTACAGCAATGGATCTGCATGGGATGTCTGGGAAGGCAGTGTGTGGTACCGTTGTATGAACTGTGCCCAGAAGGCAGCCACTGAACTACAGCTGCTTCAAAAACAAACAACCAAATAGATAAAGAAACAACCAGCACATTTATCTCGCTGATGACTCTACCTCTCTATGGGGAAAAGGACCGTCCTGTTGAAGATTGATTTTTCTTATTTCAAATCAGGTAGACGTGGGGGAGAGGTGTGAGTGCCTACAGAGGCCCGAGGAGTCAGTCAGCCCCTGAAGTAGAACTTACAGACAGTTGTGAACTATTAGACATAGGTGCCAGGAACTGAACTCCAGTCGTCTCTAAGAGCACTATGATCTCTTAATGGCTGAGCCATCTCTCCATCCCTGAGAAAATCACCGCTTAAAGCTTGGAATGATTGAAAACATTGCAATTTAAACCATTAGCTATTTACCATGGACTAGGGCACTAAGCCCCATAAAATCTCATAGATCAGTGTCAGAGAGAAGAGTTTGGCAAGGCTCAGATCTGACTCCCACTATATGTATTCAAGAGAAGTTGGCTGAGTGGCTGATAGAATGGCGGAGTGGTGATCAAGGTAAGCCCTTCATTCCTTGTACGTTACAGGGAGGAGCTGCAAGAACCTTCCTTTGAACAAGTTAGCAAAGCTCTAACAAGGGATGGGCAGGAGTTAGGCTTACGATGGAGCATAGCTTCTAGCAGGTGGGGCACTGAAAACAGCATCCCGAATGTGGCAGGACTGTTAGTGGTACTGCCCATTTTTGAGCTCTGCCCTCCTCACCGTTGCTGGAAGGAGTGTCTCTCCTCACTCCTTGTCATGCTGTCAGTATCAAACACGTGCTTATACACACACACACACACACACACACACACACGCGCACACACACACACACACACACACACACACACACACACACACCACTGAAACTCAAGAACCAACGCAGTTCATTCATCTCCTGGAAAAAGAGCCCTCTTAGGCCAGACAACACTGGTTAACACATGAGCCATAAGAAAAGGAGAGAGCGTTGGTGTCTAAGTCACTTACCAGTGTAAGGATGGGTTTGGCAAGCACCCACGTGACAGTGCCTTATCAAGTCATTGAAGACACTTTTTAATTCCCCTCTCTAGCAAGAAGTCTCATGGTTGGGACAATAAAAATGAGCCAGCTTGGGACCCTCCCAGTTGTGTGAGGCCATGGGTCACCATCCCCACAATGAGACTCAAGCTTCCTCCTTTGCTTTGGCTCATAACAGCCCCCCCCCCACCTTCCCTCAGCCACTCACCAGCCAGATGTGCCTCTTGTTCCATTTGCTAGACCTCCCCTCAATCCTTCCAAACCTCTCCACCTCTGAAGTCTCTATTACAGATACAATCATTTCTGATTCCTGCCATTCCCACTCTCTCAGCTTAGGCTTCCTCGTGCGCCCCTCCTCAGCCCCATTGGGTACATCTGCTGCCCCCACCATTCAGCCGGTGTTAAATTGTGATGCGCTTGACGCGACCTCAGTCTGTCTGCTAAGTACTACTCAATCACCACCCACTGCTGTCTCCTCATTTGTGAGAAAGGGAGCGAAGAATGAGTTAGTTGCCTCAAAATTCTCTAAACAAGCTCTGTCCCGCTAACCCAACTGAAATGGAAAATTGACAGCCAAGGACATGAAGGAAAGGGGTTTTAGGGAAGAAGACAGACCCTGCAAATTTGACTGTGGATGCCTTTGGTGAACATGGTGCCCTTCACATGGTGGTTAGATGGTGCAGTGACTATGGGAAGGGATGAATGGAGGGAGGTCTGTCGATCATTGCGGGAGTTACTAGTCAACTGGGTGCCTTCTCTGCAATTCAACAATGGGTTAGGGGATCTGTGGACCACCAGAAACTGAATGTAGCCTATTTCACTTTGATGCCTTTTTCTGGGGGGTGGGGAGCATGTATTTGACTTGATTTTGGAGGGCTGTCTACCTTCCTGTTCCACCCACTGCTGAAAATGAAGAGACCACCACTGCTTCACCTGGCGCACACCTTTAATCCCAGCACTCAGGAGGCAGAGGCAGGCGGATCTCTGTGAGTTCGAGGCCAGCCTGGTCTAGACAGTGAGTTCTAGTACAGTCAGGGCTGTTACATAGAGAAACCCTGTCTCAAAAGTCAACACTAAAAGTAAACACACCTATTTTGTCTTATTTCCTAAGCTCTGCTTTTTTTTTTCCTCAGCACGTTTTAGTATTCCATACAAATTGGGCAGTTTAGAAAGTGAAAACAGGGGTTTTAAGGCAAATTTACCTTCCTTTAAAGAAAAACATTTAAGCCACCAACCAGGTTATATACGTCCCATTGTTTTTCTTTGCTTTTAGTTTATCACAATTCAAAGACAGGTCTTTTTTTTTTTTTAACAATGGGAATAATCACACATCTGAACATAAGAATTAATTTTATGCAGTTCCATAGAAAACCAAAATCTTGAGAAACACTTTCAAAACAATCAGAGAAAAATAAACCGTTCCTTATGTCACTCTTGTTAGAGAGGGATTAAGAAACTGGCAATTATTTTGGCGACCTTAATTGTTGCACGGCAGGAAAATATGTAATTAGAGCACGTTCCCAGGCCTGCACACCTGCAACGCATCCTGAAATATAATGTCAGCTTTCAGTGCCCATCCGTGCCAGGTTCTAGCACAGCCAGTCACAGTGACACTCTGAGAACACTTGGGTCTCATGTAATGTGGCCTCTGTGTGCGAAAGAAGCAGGCATTTACACCAGCACACAATGGAGCGCATTGCCGCAACAGAGGCTCATTATTTCCTGACGCCCACCTTCAGCTCTGCCCCGGTTTACTCCATTTGAGGTTTTATTGTTACGGTATAACGGTCCCGTACATTTCTGAGATTCCCTGTTATTCAGCTTATTAATACAGCGCTCCCTTGATTACCGGGCTGCGATTGCACAGCAGAAGTCGGAGCCGGAGGAAGTTATGGCAAGATGAGAACAAATGCCTGACTTTTTTTTTTTCATATAGAAATTTGGGCTGCAGGAGCTGCCTCTATGGTCGTGGTTTAGAATTCACCCCGTTTCCTCTATGTATTGTCAAGAATCCATTTTCCACATAGTAGAGGCTTAAAACATGTTCTGGCTAAATTGACAGTGTTTCAGGGGATGGGAAGACTCCATCATGATGCTCAGTAGCTTTTAAATATCCATTTTATTGGTTTTCCTTAACGGAAAGGAACTCTTTCGATAGGTAAAGTGGGTAGAAGGAGGAAATAGCACACAGGGCGCCTGCTTTTCAGATAACTCCATAATCTGGCATACTGATAGTTAACAGACTTTTCCCCCCTAAGGGAGATACACTGTATTTTGCTATCTGACATGTTGTCATATATAAAGAAATCAATCGGTAATTAAATGATGTACCTTGTGAAGATGACAAAAGGCATTTGGTTGCGAAAGGAGAACTGGGTTTTGAGGGGTTTGTAATGAAGGCCTAATGACTATTCATAAGAGATTTTCAGTCCGTTGATCCACTTGACTGGAAAGTTCTGCCCTGGAGAGTTAGTGCTGTCAGTTTCTCTCACCTCAGAAAGCCGCCGCAATCGACGGTGTGGAGGAAGAGCGAGGAATTCTCTAGTTGTTGCTCTAGGCCTGTCTTAGGTCACATGCAGAAGGCACATCTGGCTTCCTGTAGGTGCAACCTCAGGACATAAACTTTGACTAATTTTTAAACCATAAATATGTACAAGGGAGTAAGTTTCTTTTTATTCATATTTTCTTTATTTTAGAACACATACAAATAGGAGGGTAGGCTGCTTTTTTAGATTCATTTTTCTTCCAACTTTAAGTTATAGATTTGCTTATTCAACCTAGGAGTGGTTGTTACGATCTTGTTGAGGACCAAATGCTGAGAGTCTTCTTACGTGGACCCCGTTGGTAAAGCTACCATGCAGGAAGGCCAGCCAATATCGGTGGAGGGAATATTATTCTATGGTGCTCCTGGAGGGTGACTATTGTTTTATTTGTCAAAAGGAAGTAATATGTCCAAATCTACATTCATAAGAAGAGATGCAAGGCTCCGACCACATTAGAAAAATGAATTGAACTTCACAGCATAACAATTTCAGGGTCTTCATTAAAAACAACCATGAAAATTCGTATATTCAAAGCACACCAGTTACACTCATGCACAGGTCACATACAGGACTATCCTAGGACAGATAAAGATGGCAGAAACAAACAATTCTGTCCTCACAAGTATTCAGAGTCCACTGAGAAGCCTGCGTGGAGCACACTGCCTTGTTGGGTGGTGACACAGAGCCTTAGTGTCGAGTGGCAGAGTCTTTCTGCCACCTCCCATCCTTGGAGATTTTTGAGTTTCTTGGTTTTTATTGTTGAGTTAGTTTTGCCCTGTTTAATCAAATGTTGGAATTAAACGTGTGTGCCAGAGAAAAGAGGGCTCTAAAGATCACTGGTACTATAAAAGGGTCTCCTTGTGCTGCTCTGTCCATTGGCAAAGCCACTATTAGCCAATTCAGAGATTCTACAGGATAAGCAAGGTCTTCCTGGAGCAGCCAGACTCACCTCGAGGATCGCAATAGGATGGTCCCAGCTGTTGATTTCTGTGCCTATTTACTCTCTGGAAGTACCTCTCTGTGTTATCTTATCGAGGAGCTCACCTAATCAAAGGTAAATAGGTTTATCGCCTCATTAAGGCTTGTTTTTATGGCCACATAGAAAGTAGAGCTTTGGAGTGGGATCTGTCAGAGTGTTTGCCCGGAACATCTGCAAGAGACGCAGTGGGAACTGCAGAGGTTTCGCGCTGCCCGCATCATTGGGATGTTCCACACACGGGGCATCTTTAAGAGGATGCCACTGCCGCTCTTATGTTAAGTGGGGTGGTAGTGTGGTGGTCAGTGAGTTTTGCTGACGTGTTTTCTGGAGCTGTCAAGGTAGACCCAACGAATGGACAGATGCCAGAAATGTAATTATGCTTATTAATATACATTGATTGCTAGTTTAGTTTATACGACGAATTTAAAAATACATTAGTATTTAAGACCTTTAGAGCCAACCTCATGATTTCTTGTGACACATTGTCTAGTGGAAAATATTCTATAAATATACCATCTATAAAGTCCTGCCCTGCCATCTAATTAGTGGATTTTGATTTAAGTGGCTGTAATTATGGAATTGACTAGCTACCTCTCCAAAAAGCAATATCATAGATATGAATATATAGATGTAATACCTTGGTTATATCATATTTGTGGAAAAGGCAAACCACCTAAATAAGGAAATTAAGTCCCTATCAGTGCAACATTAAGAGGGAGAGAGAATGCCAAGAATTCCATTAATTTGGGCTATAACTGCCTCAAACTTCCCCGAAACACTGACACCAAAGAACAGCATGACACTATCAAGCACTTCTCCCTTAGGACACAGAGGTAAGGCAAACATGACTTTAAACAGCGCAGTATCACGCAATAAAATGAAGGACAGCGTGTTCTACCAGATACCAAAGACAGCCACCATTTGCAGAGCTCCAGAAGGCATCCAGAGAAGGCAGCATTGTGCGCAAACATCATCTCCCCATGGAAATGTCCCCAGTAGTCATACATCTTCCTCCACCCTGCCCGGAGTCCGTGTTTCCAGTGAGTCTCTGGTACGGCACGGTGGTCCTACCAGGTGTTTGAGTGAGATAACTCTGGTTCCAAGAAAGCTCCAGTATTTAAAAAAGGGGAGGCGGCCTCTTTTCTCTGTATGATTTACTTTGACTATGACTTTTGAATATGTTACATGCCCCCCCCCCCACCCCAGCCATCAGAACTCTTCACGGACGACCGCTGACAACTTCCATACTTCCTAATAAGGACTTGGGTTGAATGGGTTTTTGGGGGCTTTCTGATTCTCTTCCGATTTCTTCCTGGGGCCTCTTAGTCGTAGAATTCGGTGCCACGGAGAATAATCCTAAAATGGCCACCATTGGCTTTTCCCTTTAGTGTTTGGGAGCTACTCCAGAACGTAGTTACAACCGCTCAGAAGGGCTTTTTTCACAAATTGTTTACTGTGGAAGTTGCCACCCTGTTGTGCTTTTCAACCGAACACACAGGCAGCGAGCATTGATGTCAGTGTAACAAATAATGTGTACAATTTTTAAAAACACTACATTTACTGCGTCCCCATATTATGTTTTCCTGCTGGTCCTTAGGAGCAGTGCTAATACAATACTCCTATAAACCAATCTTGGCCCTGGCAGGCCCTATTGGAACTAATGGGGCCTGACAGTTCTTCAGTTAAAAATTATACATGAGGGTCACTTTCCCTTAAATTATCTATTGTATGCCAGCTGTTCACAGCTGCACTGCCTCACTACTTCCTTTGCCTTGGTAGAAATGTCTCCTTCCCCATGACATCCATCACAGCTGTCCTCATAGGTGCCACTGGAAGGAGCAAAACTTCAGCCTACCTTCACGGGGAAGCAAGTCGGAGGTGCCTCTGCCATTTTCTCTATTTTTAATTTTTTGTTCTGGAAAAAAATATAATGTACAGTGGCTCAGTTTGCTTGTGTCATATCACAGCCCTTGAGTTGTGTGATAATTTCTCATTTACTGAACAACTTTATTCTGTTTATGCTCCTAAAGGGTGCAGTTTTAAGTTCCCCGTGAGTGGCACTCCCATGCCGCGAGCCCTATCAATGGCAACCTCAGAGAGATGAAAGTCCTGTTTTTGTTTTGTTTTGTTTTGTTTTGTTTTGTTGGAGAGGAGAGAAGAGGAGTCATCACCAAGGACCTCCCTTTGTTTCTCAGGCCTATTAAAACTATAAGCAATAGAGCCCCTAAAAGAAACCCAAGCTTTGTGTGTGAACGGAGACACTCTTCTCGAATGTTCCTCATTACCTTGGAGTGGTTATCTCTGGATTACAATTAAAATGAGGATTTTTTTTCTTTTATTTTTTTCCTTCAGAATGTCCCCAGTGTGGTACACCCCACCCCCACGGTGTTATTGGATCTTCTTACCAACAAGTGGCTGTGATTTAATAAGGCCTACCTCCTCCCCTCACCCCGTGAAGGGTAACGGGTGGCTAAGAGTGGCTGTGGTACAAAGGTTACGCATTCAGTGATATTTTCTGCCTTATTGGTAAAAATGGGGAGGTGGGGTGAG
The DNA here is from genome assembly GCF_000317375.1 of Microtus ochrogaster. Classification (NCBI taxonomy): domain Eukaryota; kingdom Metazoa; phylum Chordata; class Mammalia; order Rodentia; family Cricetidae; genus Microtus; species Microtus ochrogaster. Next base: position 59,158,597 of record NC_022011.1, on the reverse strand, counting down.
AGGATTTCCTTTAATTATGAAGTAAGTGTGATGTTAGTAGTTATTTCTGCAGCCTGGTGAACACGCTGAATCCTTAGGGCCTAATTTTTAGCATATGTTACCCTCTGTGTAGTAAGAGGATGGCCTGTGCCTTCTGAATCTTTGTAGGGGATGCAGGTTTAATACGTGCTGGGGAAGCTGGCCATCCAACTGTTTCTCCAGAATGGTTTTTTTTTTTTCAAACGTTGGTAGATAAGCCTCAGCCTGTGGCAGTTGGGCGAGGTCAGATGTCAGTGGAAGGGACATACTCTCCCCTGCTCCTGTGCAAGCATCCTGAGTCTGAGCATTAACAAGCAAACCGTTCTGGTTCTCTTTCAGAAGAACACGTAAGCTCTTTAAACGGCGGCACACAGCTTGCAATTGTTGTGCCCCTGAGTGGGTGTCGAGAGCGAGGGCTACGGCCTTGTCCAGTGGCAAACAGAAAAAAACTGACAATGATGCCATGGGCCCGGCATGTAGACAGCTCTGTGGGATGGGTGAATGGCACAGCCCTGGCCTCCGGTGGTGGTAGGCCTGGTAACGGCCCGAGTGGGAAGGCTGGTGAAAATTGATATGTACTATTACTACATGTATAAAACTTAACACTAGGGCCATTGCACAGGTGGGGGGTTCCTGTTTATTGATTTTTATGACTTTGTTAGAACACACTTAATGCTTTTATACTCCAAGAGCTCTGGGAGGGCTCACCTTAGGTAATAAACCTTTCCGTACTTTGCAATCGCTCACAATTTACATGGGGAATCACATTATCCAGTACAAAGCTCAGCACCCCCTTCTACTTGGTTTTTAGGAGCGCCATAAAAGAGCAAAGCAAATAACTATAACACTCACTTTGAGTTTCTTTAAAAACCTGTCCACTCCTGCTATGAAAATAGCCCCTAATTCTAATTACTCATATTTCCAAGAAAAATTAGTCACACAAACTTATGTGTTGTCTCAGAGGTTGAAAGCAAATTAGGTTTCCAATAAGACAGTACATCAAACAAAATAGTGTGTTCCTCATGCCGGTGGCTTATTTTTTTTTTTTTTTCGTTTTAGAATTATGGTTGGACATTTTTGGCAGACAGATTGTCTTTTGCTCTATCAAAATGACAGTTTCTTTTGTAACTGCAACATTCATAATTAGAAGGAGAGAAGCAATCTGCCCAATTTAATATAGTAAAATAAGTTTAGAGTCCCTGCTAGTAATTTCATTATTTTTAAATTTGAATTAATTGACTTAAAATAATACAGTGAAGAAGTCTAACCAAGATTACAGAAAGGTTTCTTTTTCTTAAAGAAAGGTTTCTTCTCGTTTGGACCCAGTCCTCTTCTATGTATTGCACTTCAGAGGAGATTAGAAATTTCTTTCTATAACCGGTTGTCGTGTTCTGAGATTCGGAGCTGGACTGTGAGCAACAGAGCCGAGAGAAGTTGTAAGGCGAAGCCAGGGAACAGAGTCACTTTAAACAGAAAGTTCTCCAAGTTTCCTTTGCTTAGGAGGCTGCCTGGGCTTAATTAACGTCAATGGATGCCCAGAGATAAGGGGTGGTTATGAAATGAAGGAACAGCCACCCACACAGTCCAGTCTTCCTAGCCTCTTCCACCCTCTTAGTCTTCCTAGCCTCATTCACATTCCTAACCTTAGCGACTGGTGTTGGGGATCTATGCAGATCTTAAGAATACTATTTCTTCTTTAGTTTTTTTTTTTTGTGTAGTTTTGGTTTTCAAGACAGGGTTTGTCTGTAGCTTTGGAGACATCCTAGAACTCACTCTGTAGACCAGTCTGGGCTTGAACTCACAGAGATCCGCCTGCCTCTGCCTCCTGAGTGCTGGGATTAAAGGCGTGCGCCACCACCGCCAGGCTGAGAATACTATTTCTTAAATCCTGCCCGAGAACTGACATGTCCATGGCTTCAATCACACTTTTCATGCCGCATCTCGAGTGCATGTCGCTTAGGTGACCCTCACCCACAACATGAACATAGGCCAGCACTGAATTCAGAATGCAATCGTGAGCACAACAGCCTGCTCCGGGGCCAGCTGGAGGGTTCCAGCAGCCCTGCTTTCTACACCCTGCCCACACACTGGACAATCTCACAGCGGCTGTCTTCTGTAGGACCTGTCTTTCCCCAGGCCCAGAACCCTCCACATGCGGGATGCACAGAGACCAAATGCTAAAATACACCCATTTTGAAGACCTACGTTCCTCTCGAAGAATGAAGCCTGGCCCCACTAATAATGAATACATACACAGCAATATTTATTTTACCCTTCTCGTATTTACTTTTTAACATGGTCAACTCTAAAAGAAACTCCTTCTAGCTCTACCTTTTATCTTAGTCTGTTGCCTTAGCTGATATTCCTGTTTATACGAGCCACCACTGGGGGACAGATTTAAGAAAACTGCAAAGGCTATTTTAGATGAAGCCTTGGGCAGTTTTTGGTTTTTGTTTTTTTTTTTTTTGTTGTTGTTGTTTTGAGATTGTGCGTGTGTGTTTTGTTTTCCTCAACAAGAAACGGCAAATTAAAGTACCCCAGACATTTTGGGGGATGTTTGTGAGTTGTAACCTCAAAACTTGCTGATTGAAAGCTGTCCTCTAAGCCTCGATCTGTGTCCCCAGGCCCACCTTCTTTGACAAGTCATTACAGACTTACAAGTGAGAAGGAAAATTTCCCCCATGGCAGTTCTGAAATCTGACACGGGGCCAAAGGCCATGGACTCAGAGGGCCCATTGTACTGAACACCTAACTTTTAAACTCTCCTCCAGTGTTTTCACAGATCCGAGTGGCCTCTTCTGCAGGTTTAGGTCCGAAAGCTATATTTCACACCATTTCATTCATCCTAATCTACGTGGTTCTGTAGCAAAAGATGTATGCATCTACATAAGCCAAGAAGCCTGCAATTAAAGCACAATGTGTCTTCATACAACCGCTCTGAGATCTCTGATAGACACCTCACGCTCACAGTGTGGGCTGAGCGGGTATAAGGCTGCATTAGCCTTTAAAGACACTTCTGCTTATGTTTGTTATATCATATACATATGCATTTGGCTCCAGGCTCTGCTCAGACAACATTTCTGTGTGCCCATTTGTCACAAGCCCCAGGAAAGCAGGCATTTTACCTCATGCCTTGTGCTGAGGCCCATCATTCAAAATTTTTTTTTAAGGATTTCCACTCTCAATTAAATGCATCCGAGGTTATATCTCTTTACCAATTCTTTTTTTTTTTTTTGTCTTGGTACCTCACAATTTTGAAGTCATCCTCCTTTGTCTTAAAAAGAGAAGCTGCTGGAAGCATTTCCACCTGGATGTCTGAATTATTTAAGTTGCAGGAACCAGGCCTTTTCCCTCTTGAGTACTTGTGGGTTTTAAAGGCTAAAATTGCTTCATCATGCCAAAGTGAGAGTATGCATAAATTATTTAGTTAAACCTGAGAAAACACCGACTTTCCCCGGTGATCTTTCAAGGGCTGTCTACTTAAATTTCAGAATGGGCAGGATTTTTCTTTTTTTCTCAGAAAAAATTAAGTGTCTGGATGTCTTCTCTCGGTTGAAATGTGAACAGAATTTCAAACTGATGATTCTTTTGTTGTTGTTTAACTTCAAGTTCGATAATATCCATATGTCCTAGTCAAAGAGAGTGGCAAAAACTCCACAAATGAGTAGTAATAGTAAATTCCTCTGAAAGCATTCTTGCTTCATTTTGTTTTGTTTTACATATATCTATCGTGTATGTGTTTGTATGTGCACATGGAAGTCAGCAGGAAAGGCATGTTACAGGGGTAGCATCTCGGCTTCCAACGTGAAAGCTCCAGGAATTGAACTCATGGCATCAGGCTTGGAGGCAGGCATTTTGAACATTGGCCCATCTTACCAGCCCCTGAAAGTGCTCTTATAAAAGCGAATTTAATGTATTTTTCCATTTGCTGACGTGTCAGATGGAAAACATGACACATTTTCTTCCCATCTAGAGTTGATGTTTCAGTTATAAATACATAAAATAATCCAAGGGGTGGTGGTGCACCAGGACTCAGGAGGCAAGGGGCTCTCTGTGAGTTCAAGGCCAGCCTGGTATACAAGAGCTAGTTCTAGGACAGCCAAGACTACACAGAGAAACCCTGTCTTGTAAAACCAGAAGATATAACCTGGGAATATGGGGAGTAGAGAGCAGAACCTGGCACACAGTTCCCATGGGCAGTGTCACCTTGTCGTGTTGCACATCTGATCTATGAGTGTTACAACTGCACTGTCACAAAGAAGGGAAGATGGTTTTGCTAGTGCTGGGGGTGGGTCCTAGGCCCTGTCCAGCTGTGCTGAGCAAAATGCTCAACAACAACAACAACAAAAAAAAAATGCAGGTGGGTGGGGGGGTCAGGGGTTAAAACAAATATCTAACTCTGAATCCTGAAAGAACTATTCCACAAGACAGGGAAACAATAAGCAAGAAGAATATTCAGTTAAGTTATTTAGTATTCTGATGTCTGTGGAACTGTAAAGTCTGTTTGAAGTTTGTGTTCAGAAAGGTTGGGAACTGGAGATACATATGGTGGAAGGTAGTCATATCCATTTGAGTTTCAAAACTTTTTTTCAGTTTTATTTATTCTTATTGTATGTGAATGAGTGTTTTGCTTGCATGCATGTATGTTCCTGGTGCCCTGTAGAGGCCAGAGGAGGGCATCAGGACTCCAGAACCAGATGTGTGTGAGCCTCCGTGTAGATGCGGGACACAAAACCCAGGTCCTCTGCCATAGTAACAGGTCCTCTTAGTGCCGAGCCATCTCTCAACAAACAAGAACCCAGTACATTAAAGCTTTTACATTCTTCAAGCAAGATGAATATGTCGCTCGAGATGATGGGTGCCGCGTGTCCCGCTGACACACGTTGAACGTGTTGCAGCCCACGTGTTCTTCCTTCTGCCCGACTTCCTTCTCTTTCGACTTCAGCGGAGCCGATTTGACTTTGGCCCGAGTGCTTTCCTCTTTTCCTCTTCCTTCCTCCCAAGCTTGTTTCTGCTAAATCAAACAAGTGAAAACGGTATTTCAACACTGCTGTCCTCTGCTAAGTACTTAGGGATCCTGTGTTGCCTTGAACTTGTGCTTCGGAGGCAGAAGAAAGAACAGAGTCATGAATCAGGTCCAGTTTACAACATCAGCTCACTCAAAGGAAAAGTAGTTACATTTTTTTTTCATCTCTGTTTACTCATCTACAGAGCCATGACAGCGACAGTTTCTCCCTCTTGGTTCTAGAGACCAAGAGAAAAGCGCCAACTCTCAGTAGATTCATGCACATACAATTCTCACTATATCATCAATATGCTCTCCAGCGCAGAGAAAGAGGGTTTTTAAGACACCCATGAGATTCCAGAAATGAGAAAGTCTTCAGGGGATGACAGTGTGTGTTCTCCACGTGATTTCCCTGAGAGAGCTCCCTGCACTTCTGCGGGGAGCCTGTACTGGCCCTGGGCTGCAGCGAGGAGCCCTGACTCATGGTGACTGTGACCATAGTGATTGAAAATAGACAGGAGGGAACTTCACAGTCAGGTGATTTCCTTCTAACTACAGCGGGTTCTCAGATCCCCGAGCTGGCCCAAGATGAGAGAGCAGTTAGAAAGGAGAGCTTGGCACCCTGTGCCTCTGTCTGGGTGACATCGGATTGTGAAATCTGCTCGTTTGCATGCTCACACAATGCTGGAGCTTGAGTCCTGGCCACTGTGGGGATGGCATGTAAGAGCCAGACTGAAGGCCAAAGGGGTTGCTTTTGATCTAGGAAGGCCTTACTAGAGAGCCTTCAGGGAAGTCCTCTGTGGAACCCAACCAGACCTATTAGTTGATCAATTATGGATATGTATGTCAAGGGTTTTTTAAAAATATCAAATATGGTACATATACTGAAGGATATGCACAAATTCCCCCATCTAAGTCAGTATTAACCATGATAGAAGCAATCGGGCCTGATCCTGGAGAGAAATGAGATCTTTCAAACCTGTCTAATTCCCACTGCAGTTGCTTGAGGAAAACTGAAATGAAAGAAGGGATTTGTGATTTTTTTTTTTTTTAAGGTTGAAAATCTCCCATACTGATGGCTGACTAAGTGTGCTCCTGGCCAGAGCCACAGCAGCCCCTGGTTCCCACTCCACTTTACTCACGGATTAAA
>NC_022011.1:59142424-59147424 GCF_000317375.1 Microtus ochrogaster | reverse complement strand
TAGTATCTCTTCAGTGGAAATAACAACATCCATACAATGCCAGTAAAAGGCCAGCAACATGATCTCATGTATAATAACAAGTTTAAGATCTCATATGTAATAACAAGTTGAAATCCTCTCTCTCTCTCTCTCTCTCTCTCTCTCTCTCTCTCTCTCTCTCGTCCCCATCTATTCTTTTTTAGGACTTCTTCCCTTCCCATTTCTAAAGCCACTTGTTTACTTTAGAGACTTTGGGACACGGGTTCCAGAAGGTGCTGACTTAAAATAAATACACTATTATAAATATGTAACAGCCACACACTTCTCTTTATGATTCTGATTTTAAAGACTGCAAAGTATAACTGGTGTAAAATAGTAATAATAATAATAATTAATAATAATAATAAATAGAGTACTGCTTAGTATTCAAGTATTTGACATACCATACCATCTTAAAATATACATCCCAAATATCCCTGTCATCTGGCCTATCTAAAAATTCCTGCCAGAGTTTAAGCATGCTTCTGAAGGAGAACTATGGAAATCCTGTAGGAAGGTAGGAAACAGAGGGCTGCATGCTTCAATCCTCCTACTGCCCCAACACACTTTATAGCCTTTAGGAAAAAATATTTCACCCCACTTTCTGCCTTTTTCTCTCAAACGCGGAACTTGCTTTCATGGTTCCTGCTGAAAGACACAGTCCTAGGGATGGTCCAGAGCAAGGCCGGCTCTTACAAGAAACACCAGTTCTCTGTCAAGGTGTCCATTTCTCTCTAATCAGCCACAAAATGTACAAAGTTTCAAGATAAACCTTCATCTGGTACTGTCCAGTTCACTCTGAACCTGACTCATTGCCTTCTGACTGATTCAGCCTGAAAGCCAGGAAAATCAAAGATTTGCTTTTGAGGTACCCATGGTTTGTTCCTGTGGTTGATGAAGGTAAGGAGCAGTGCTTGGGTGGAAGAGGGATCCCTTCTTGCTTTTAGTTTGTCTTTTAAGATATTAGTTTTAGTATGGATCCCACGTCATACTTTAAAAGTAGAGTGTTGATGAGCCAAGAGTCAGAAGGGAATAGGAGAGCACCCGTCCCTGAAGGACTCTCTCTCCTCTCTTCAGAGTCTACTGAGACTTCCAAGACTTGCTGACTTTCCACACTTCTTCCTTCTGAGGTGCAGGACAGACATTCATTCTCAGGTTCCTCTCGGGTCTTGAGGCTGTGCTGGGCCAGGAGTAGCGAAGCCAGCTCAGCCTCCTCGGGCCAATGCATCTCAGACTGAGAGCTCAGCCAACTTCCCTTGAGGCGGCTTGTCTTTCCATTCAGAATGTGAACACTCACCTAAAACGAACATCTGAAACTCCCCTAAGCTGCCAACATGATGTGACATAAGCAGGGTAACTGGATGGCGACGCCCTCTGAAAGGTTCCAACTCCTACCCCTCCCCCTCCCAGTGGCATTTCTCACCTGCTCTGGTGGTGCCCACCTGGAGCTTTCCAGTATTGCCACTGCCTGCAAATGGGCTAATTTCTCAATTGAGAACGAGGGCCTGCTCTTCCATAGCGGGGACACTACGGGACCGTGTGGCGTTGTGCGAAGGAATTAAGAATGGTATATTGTCCTACTTTATGTCACCGCTCACTTGGATGCTCTTTCTCTGGCTATTCCTACATCTCTCCTCCAGATTTTTGCATGGCGTTTATAGCCTCTAGTAATTATATCGGCAGCATGAAGTCTATTTTTATCTCCCCCCCCCTCCGAATGCGAGCAACATAAGTGGCAAAGCCCTAAGAAGCTCTTGCTAGGATGTACCTTGAGTGCACGCTTGGGAAAGCATGGTGGAGCTCTGAGTGAGAGCTTACCTTATGAAAACCAAAGAGCTCAACCGTACCTCCTCGGTGCATAACCTTTCAGCACGTCTCTCGTCTTCTTGAACTTTGAGCTCTTTCCGCAAAGTGGAAGCCCACTGCCTACCTCATGGGGTGGAGGAGGTGATGCACTACCTAGTTTAGCACCTGGGGTGCCCTTCTCCACAGCAGGGACCCCCAAACATCTGAAGTTGTATGTTTCATGTCTAAAGGTCATGACCTTTCTGGGCTTTACACTTAGAAGCAGAGTAAAAGTACAATTTCAGCGTCTCAGTGTGGCGGCTGCAAGTTGCAGGATGCAGTTGCAAATTCCTTTATGAAAGTATTGCACAGAGCCGCCTGTCGCTGAAACTTGTTTCTGGACACAGCAAGTAATAGCAACACCTCTCGTTTGCTAAGCGTTTACTAGATGCTGAGCTTCAGGTGCTTGCAGTCAGTCTTCACAAGCAGTCTATAGATAGCGTTGGTGCCCTCCATTTAGTAAAGGACGCTGAGGCATATCAAACAGATGGCTAAAAGCTACAGGTTAGTAAACTGGGGAGCTAGAATACGGTTTTAAGCAGTTTGAGTCTGATGCCCACAGAAAGATGAGATGCTGTAAGATACGAGCCTGCTCAGCTGTTCTAGTTCTGATACAACGTTATTTCCTTTCTTCTTACTTCATTTTTGGAAATGCCTGCCCTCTAGAGAGGCCAAATGGGCAGTGGGAAGACACGTAAAACTTCTGGCTACCTGCCCTGTTTTACAGGGGGACAGTCAATGCCTTCCACACGCTCAGGTACCCTAGCACAGCTTCGACGGCTCATTAGTTTGTCTTCAACTGAACAAAGATTGAGACAGTTTAGGGTTCTGAGAAAATGGGTTGCTTTGCTAGTCATGCTGAATGAACAAGAAGGGACTAGGTAGGAGACATGGTCAAGGACAGTAATAAAGGAGATGCTTGTTAGAAGGGAAGTCCGGGATCAAAGACGTGATGCGTATGGGTGTGTTAGACTTATAAACTATCAGCATGTGCTTCATGGGTGAGCCAGGAAGAACTAGCAATGTACATATGTTCCACTGTGCCATCTGCTACTCGCCGATGAGCCCAGTGCCTTCTCTCCTTGCTGTTATTATAGAAACTCAGGAGGCCAATGCAGTCAGAACCTCTTACTTGTATGGGAGGGCGATCGCTGATAGGTATTTAGACAGAGAATTGTTAATTGCAAGATAGAAGGGTGGTCAGAAGAGCTTGAGATGTAAACTTTAAAGATGCCTGGTAACTCTGAAATAGAAGATTATTACATCTTTAAAAATAAACGTAAATATCAGTTCTCTGAAATTTACGGTTATTAAAACTAGTCCTTAATCTTGGGTGTGATTACGGTATTGAGTCATCAAACAGACTCACATTTGAAAGTTTTTGAGAGAAGGAAAAAATGAGAACAGATTAATTAAGGATCATTAAAATACTCGGAGACCGAGAATGCCCATGGTAAATAGCACCAGACACAAGACAGACAGAATCTGTCCGCAGAATCCCAGCGCTGCAGCTGAGGGCCTAAAATGTTCTTGTATTAAGTGGAGGAAGGAGAGAAGTCATGTGGAAAGGGAAAAGGGAAGGAAGATGGAGGAACAACAGAGAGGAAAGACAAAGACGAATTCAGTATCCTTTGTCTCCTGACTTGAGACCGATTAGCAGAAATGGAGGAAGCTGGTACATGGAGTCTTAAGTATGATATCTGAATGAGTTATGACCTGGTAAAGGCACATGTTAAGTGTGTTCTGAGACAGGCAGGCTAATCTTCCACCAGAAAGTCCCAAGTTCAGTTGCTTGAGTTTTCAGAAGTTGAACACATTGGATTTCAGGTAAAAAGGGAGAGAAGAAGAGACACGTGATCGTGTTATTCCTGCACACTGCACCCCGTGGAAAAGTGACTCAGCAAAAATACCGAGCTGAAGATGTGTGCTCAATTGATTTCTTTTATGTATGTGTGCTGGGGTATATGCCCGTGACCACAGAAAGCTAGAGAGGTTGGAGTTCCTGGAGCCAGAGTTATATAGGCAGTTGTGAGTGCTGGGAACTGAACTTGGATCCTCTCCAAGTACAGGCTCTTAACTGCTGAGCTTTCTTTCCAGATCCTTAATTTTATTTTTGGAGGTTGAAGAGGTGGCTCAGTGGTTAAGAGCATGGGTTGCTTTTCCAGAGGACCCAGGTTCAATTCCCAGCACCTACATGGTGACTCCAGTTCCAGAGAATCAATTCGTTGGTGGCATTCAAGTGGTACATAGACATACATGCAGGCAAAACCCCCATACACATCACTTTTTAAGATTTAATTTGTTTCTAAAAGGTGTGATTTAATCGCTTTCTAAGATGGTGAAACCATTGATAAAGGACATCTTCCAACTACTGTGGTGCTGAGCTACCCCATAGTGTCCACAAAGATCCTGGAATACCAGTGTTTTTGCTGCTCAGGAACAGTCTTGAGGAAACTTCTGCTTCTAGTTTATACTTTGGATTTCCCCCCCCCCCTTTTTTTTTACAGGAAAAGGAGGGATTATTGTTTATTATTATGCATAGTATTGGATAATTTTTTTTCTGATTGAGGATGGAAGGCGTGAGAACCATTTTAGTTTGCAGTTGAGAGTGAAAGTGTTTTCTCAGGATAGAATGCTCCCTTTATCTTACAAGTGTATCTATCCACGATCAGCATAGCTGAGTAGAGAAGGTGATTATTAGCCGGGCTGAGACAGAGGAAGAGGAAGAGAGGAAAGGAGAGAGTGGCAGAGAGAGAGAAACAGAAAGAGGGAGGAGAGAGAGAGAGAGAGAGAGAGAGAGAGAGAGAGAGAGAGAGAGAAGAACAAACAAGTCAAAGCATTTGCTCAAGCTGCAATCTACACAGCAATTACCCCGCTGTGCTAATTACCACCTTCCCATACCCCAGGTACCTAAGCGTTCACACTTACTTACTCCTTCAGGCCTCTGATCAAAGAGAGAGAGAGAGAGAGAGAGAGAGAGAGAGAGAGAGAAGGAAAGAGAGAGGGAAAGACATGATAGAAGCAGGGGATGATGAACCTAGAGGTGAAATACATTCTTAGATCAAAATTTCTTTTACATACAAAAGTATAAATAAAGGGTCTTCTGGAGTCTGCCATTGTGATTTTAGGCAATTAAA
>NC_022011.1:59129924-59134924 GCF_000317375.1 Microtus ochrogaster | reverse complement strand
GAGAATCCTCTAAGATCTTTTTTTTTCCTTTGGCCATATTGTTAGCAGATATGAATTCTCTTATTATATTTAATAACGCATTAAAGAACTGATGACAAATAGATGCCCCATGTCCATAATTATTTGCATATCACAATTGCTTTGAGGTTTTCCAGGAATACGCCATCAGGAATGGCTTGCTGGAAAAGGTGCTTTTGGATACTTTTAGCCACCAATGTGTTATAACCTTGGAGTGTAGCTATGGACAGGGGGTGAAGTTGAAAAAAAAAAAACTCTGAAGGATGGAAATGGCAACTACAAAACCTGGCTGAATGAAAACAGAATGGAGCATGTTTGAACCAACAGCACAGGGACTCCTTTCCTCTGGCAGGAGTTGAGCAAGGTGATCGAAATCATTATGAGTCATAGCTACACAAGAAAACCAAACATATTTACTTAAAAAAAAAAAACAGATGTTAAGTCTCTGAGAAATCATGAATTTCACTTAGAACACGGTGACCTAGGAATAAAGTGTCTTGTATTAAAAGATAACTGACTTCACTGTTACACACTCTTTGACTAATGTCTGTTTTATGACGATGGCAAAGGGAGGCTTGCTTTCATTCACATTCGCCATTGCCTTTTACTGTTTCTTATGTTAAGCAAGAGGTTTAGAGGGGAAATCATGTAATTAAGATGCCACGACAGACGTGTGTGAGTTTGATCAGAGCTTCGATGACTTTATGGAAATTCGAATCTCTTTTTAAACCACCCTTATCCTGGCATTTGAAAACCCTTCCAGGTAGAAGAGAAGCCAGTAATGATTCCGGTTGAATGAACAACTGCCGTCCCCCCAAGATGATTCTGTTACAAGCAATGGGGGGAACCTCAGAACTGGCCTCCCCTCACAGAATTGTGGCATGGCAGAAATTCTTGTCTCATTTCACTTAATATGCATATTTTACATAGCTAATCTGAAATGGAAACATTTTTATCTCTACATACAAAACTGCTTTTGTTTTATCAGTTGACATTTTACAACTCATTAATTTATAATGCAGGTTTAATGCCTTTGAATGTTCCTGGGCTAAAAAAAAATTAAAGTGACCAAGCTAGTTTATAAAGTCTGACTGTAGTATGTTGGGAATAATTCTTTGACAACAATGGGTTGGGCTTAAGAGCATATTTTATTTGAATATTTTGAATTGACATAGTCTCTTTCTAGTATTGATTCATTTTTCATCTCTGAGTGACAGATAAAGCTATTCCCAGTTTGAAATCTAGAAGTTTAAGCTCGTGTGCTTCCATGACACAAGCTCAAATTTGGAAGAAAATCTCTGTTTGAACTTGTCTTTGCCTTGTAGTGGTCACTACCCGGTTATAAAATGAGAAACTGGGCCTTGAATTTAGTCATGTGATCTTTGCCCACCCCAGTGCAGAGAGAGCTAACATGTTAACCGTGATGAGAGAAAGGTGTCAACAATAAGTGTGCCCTGGAAAAACAAGAGTCACCCTTTGAAAACCTTGAGAAAAGGCCCCTCGTCCTGAGAAGCCCATACTGGCAAAGCAAGATGCAGAGGGATGGGATAGAATGCAGACCAGAGTTCAGATGGAAAGTCTAGGGAGGGCTTAGCAACACCCTCACACAGAAAGATGTTCTAAGAAAGTAGGCACAGAGGTATTGTTTGACGCTCTACCTAATCTTGGAGGCTATTTGACCTCCAAGCACTGAAAAAATGAGGAAACCAAATGACTCAGAATTCCAGAAGACTTCTTTAAACTGGAGGCTGTATCATCTCAGAGACATTTCAAAACAAGGCCTCATGTCTGCGTCCCATGTTACCAGAAGGCTAGAGAGTGCTCTGGCCCATATGGGCTTTGTTCTTGAAGCTCCTTTTGCAGTCATGGCGGAAGGTGTGGCACTAAGTAGAGGCTGGTACAAAGCCACACCTCCTTTTACTTAGAGCTCCTGCAAATTGTGGGCAGCGAGCAAAGGAAGACCCTGGAGAGGTGGTCTATCTTTGTGACTTCAGTTGTTTCAACAGTTACACCACCCTGAACTTCCATAGTAGTGTATCTCGTGCACAAATTCCTAGACTCTAGTGACAATCTCGGAAGCAAGGAGCCCATTATCATTATTTTTTACCCATTTCAACGAAGCTTCCTTGGGTGATAGACCAAGGCCACACAGCTGGCTACATGTTGGTGCTGGGACGAGAAGGCGAGTTGCAAGCTCGTAATTCTGTGAACTGCCTCTTTATTTCCATTGTTTCCACACTACTGCAGGAAACAAGGGTGTATTGTTAGATTCTGGTAATTGATCAAATTGGTAGGCTTCTATAACTCAAATTAAGGGGATCCATGAAAGTAACAATCATCAAAACAATTTAAAATTAAGCATCTCCATCTTACTGCACAAAATTCCCCCCCCCCCAAAAAAAATCCCAGGGATTTCCATTCTTTTACTCTGGACTTGTGTAGTTTAAATTTAGATTGCCTTCTTTGCTGGGAGGTTGTATTTTTATGCATCTTTTTGTGTAGCTATGATTCTCCTGAAGACATGCTTTCTTGCTGGGGCGTTGCCACCATAGGGTCACGTGGCCTTTGACAGGTCACTTGGCCTCACTCTGCCTGTATTACCGCCTTTATCACAGCTCACAAGCTGACATCAAGTGTTCCTCTAGCACAATTTTATGTTTCTGGTTCTCCAAGTACATTAGCTGTGAGCTCCCTAAAGTGATCATAGCGCCTCCTTGTATTTTTCTAGGTTTACTGTATTGTAGGTATATAATACATGGTTGATAATGGCATTGAAGGTCCTATTGGTGCACTTAACTGGAGCGGATTTATAGGAAATCATTGTTGACCGCCTTATTAACAATTAGCTGTCTATAATATGCATATATAATTTTCCTTTACATCAATAAAGCTTCTGCTCCTGGTGTAGATAAAGTATTGCCCCTGCTCATCAGCTCTTTCGAACGTTAATACATTAACTACTGATGTCTTATTTGTACTGTAACTGACAGAATAATGGAGAGAAGCAGTCTAAGGAGGGAATGGGGTTAGTTAGGTAACATTGTATAGGGCATCTTCAAAACAATAGTTCTGCTATTTCAAATGTCAAGCTAATTATCGGCAATGTTTAAATGCTATAATAGGCCATTTTTGCAAATGTTGAAATTTTCCAGCAGGTATGGACATTATAAAAATGTCACATTTTGCTACTGTACTCTTACATGTCACCAGAATACAAAACTCTGAAAAATAAAAGTTATAGCTGTGGACAATAAAGAGAAGCCATTCCTTATGTTGCTTATGACTGTAAAATTAATTGTCACACTGATAGAATTTAGAGTATTGTTTACTTGGGAGGAAGAAAGAGGGGGTTTAATATAATGGAACCCGGCAAGGTGAAAATAATGCTTATTATATGCATCAACTATGCAACCTTTTAAATACAAGTTTTTAGTAAGGCAGATTCAGATATATCTTTCCAGGCCCGCTTGCTATAAAGCAATTTTAAGCATCGTCTTTATACCCTTTGGTAACCCCACATCACACATACAGTTCTAGAGCAAATGAAACTTTAATATGATTCCACATAAAACGGTAAGCCATGCCAATAATTCATATGCACTTCATATGCAAATAGTTTTATCTTATCCATCAATTATTGTGTAAACATGGTATCACATGGCATATTTCCCTATAAGACAGTAGAGTACCTGTATATAATTATGGGTGTATTTTGCCAATGCGACTGTTACACAGAATTGTAATTAATTCCTCTGAAGATTGCTGTGAGAGCCTCGGATAATGATGCTGTTTTTGGACATTTATTACTGCTCTTTGGTTGGCTTTTTGCTGTGCCTCAGAGACAGATGTAAAATTAGTGTCTATTTTGAGCCAGCAAACAGTACATCTTCCCTCTTGTTTATCGAATAGCAGAAAGGAATTCTTTGGGCTCCTACTTCTTTGTGGCTTTTAGAGTGACGGTTTGGGGCTCCCCATAGCCCCAATATGTGTGTAAGATGGTGTTGAAACTTAAGTTAGGATTGATGCATATGACCTAACACAATGGCCAAGAAGACTTTATTAAGGTCTACTATGAGTTTCAGTTTTTAAAACAGTTTGCAGTCCAAATTCAACAATCAGGCACCTGCAGAACCCAGTGTCCTTCGTGGGCGAGGTGTGATGGTGCACACCTTTAAACCAAGCCTTTGGGAGACCAAGGCCGCAGACCTCTGTGAGTTCAAGGCCAGACTCGTCTACAGAGCAAGTTCCAGGCAAGCCAATGCTACATCGTGTGACCCTGCCTTTAAAAAAGAAAAGTGTATGGTTAATTATTATATAAAATCAAACCTCTTATTTACAGATAAGGTTAAGGTATTTGTTAAGATCTCACATGCTATGAACCTACTTTCAATTCAGAATTTAAATGGGGTTAAGTCTACCATGTATTGGCCTTTTCATAGGAAAAAAAAAATTGATGAGAATTGTCCCAAAACTTTCTGCAGGGAAACCTCCTACTGATTAGACCTGAGGGAAAATTTTGGAGGAAAATCTGAAGAATTCAGAAGTGGGAGTAGGGTGCAGGAGTGAAAATCAACATCTGTATCGTTGGATATAATTTTAATCATCAGTAGGTAAACCTGGAAGGACAGGAAGAAATAACCTCATTTGAATTCAGATGTCAGAACTCAGTTTGCTATGAAGGATTTTACCTGGACTAACAACAATAAGGAAAAAGGGACCAGGGGGTAGCATCATGGTTTATGGAAATGGCTATCCTAGTGAACACAGCTCTGGAGAAGATGGCGTACTGCTTCTGTAAGTGAACTTGACAGCAGTTATTTATTTAGTTTAAAAGTATTTACTACTATTTGTGAGTGGGAACCCTAAAGGTTGTGAAGTACTGTTGGCCTGTGAAGGTGATGGATGCTGTGCTCCTGACCCTATATGGTGAGACATGACTTCATTGCTTGTTTAGATTGTTCTGATATTTGGGACTCCTCAAG
>NC_022011.1:59102424-59127424 GCF_000317375.1 Microtus ochrogaster | reverse complement strand
TGCAAGTCCTCTGCCCCGCCTAGCGGAACACCTGCAGCCGAAATAACTAAAACCCTCCTCTCCATGGCCCTTCTGGAAGAGAGAGCAGCCCTGCTGACAGAGGACTGAGTGATAGCCACGTGGCCACACTACAACCCCGAAATTTTAGGAGAAGATCGTGGATCAGTCTCAGTGCAAGCTGGGTAACAGCCACATTTGTAACAAACACATAACATGGAATGTGTGTACATTTGCAAAGTGAAAATCACAGAACACAATTGAAATCTGTCCTCTCGTGACAGAAAGTAGAAAGATTTGTGTGTATGAGTCTGAGTCTCTCTGTCTCTCTGTCTCTGTCTCTCTCTGTTGTATGGAAATCATATTATTTCAAACCACATAAAACTGCCAGTTTGCTGTTGTTCATGCCCGACACCTCCTGTTGTAATTTAACCATCCAATCATCCCTCTTCGTTAAGTGTGAATGTGATTTCACACTTTTACCTGGTCAGGTAGCTTCTTAATTATTTAACAGTTAAATACTTGATAATGATTTCGATTGTTTGATCATAATCTCAAGGGGAGTAAAAATGGTCCAATGCCAATTTTAATAAAAGTAAAACAGATCAAGTTCAAGCCAAACCTGACGTCACGGCACAAGCAGAAAGGCCTTAGCAGAAAATTCACCTGTAGTGGAGCCTGGCGAAAATGCTGATGGAAATGCACAGGCCTGCTTCATAAACTTTAGTGGCCTGTAAGATTTTTTTAAATGTCCCCTCTAATTCAGACTTTGTGTCTCCTTGATCTCTATCCCAGGACCTAATAAGAATTATGCATCCCACTTTCTTTTCCCTTTAACAATATAAATAACTGTATCGTTTTTATAAATATGTGTAGTGGGCCAGAGCGAGCCTACCTTTCTGTTACTGTGAGGTTGCAAGCTACCAAACACTGAACAGGGGCAGAGTAATTGGTGTATGAGAAGGATAATAAAATCAGGTCTACTGGTAAAGAAAATTAAATATGTGTGTGTGTGTGTGTGTGTGTGTGTGTGTGTGTGTGTGTCTGTAGGGGAAAGACGGATGGCAGTTTGAGTGTAGTATATTTGTTTTTCCTTTTCCTAACATACTGTGCCAAGTTTGGTACTCTTTCTGTTTCCAATTTTGCTTTCAGTGAAGGTTTCTCGAATCTCAGCAATCCCACACATAAACATTTATCGTTATATCCATTAAGACTTAAGGTTTTAGATTTTCAACTATGAGGGAGAACTCAGCCAAAGATGCTTGAAAGATAAATACGTTTAATTAGGGGCAGAGGATGATCATTAAAGGAAGTCTGACTGCTGCAGAAGTCATTAACAATCTTAAATGAAATTTTTATTTTTATGATAGCCATTTACATGTATAATAAGAGCCAATGATTCTTGGGAGCAGTGTGACAGAAACAGAGTGTGGCGAGAACTCATGTAAGACATACTATTTAAATGAGCTGCTGTTAGCTATTCATATTTGTTAATGAACTAGATATGCAGGGCTATAAGAATGAATGTTCTGATGCTTTAAATTTTAATATCTAGAAATCAAGGGTAAGGACCAATTACCAGAATTTTCACCCTTAAAGGAATAATTAATAACAATATAACAAATGTACAGCCCCAAACTTCTTTTTAAAAAGTTTAATTAAAAAAAAAAAAAGATCAATAGTTGAAAAACAGCCAAAACAGCGCTGTCAGGCTGTAGTAGTAGCTTGTGACGGTATCAGCTTTTCTGGTGCTGGTCAGGGATCCTAATTTCGAGTGTCCTGCTATCCAGGGATCCCTAAGAGCGCCTCCCCCACCTGCTGTTACCTGGAGTTAATGGAGACTGTGGCGCAAGTGCGCTTACCTTTACAGAAATAAACAAGCATTCTGGACTCACGATAATTGAATAAAATGTAAATCCCTAATCTCATTAGGCTATTTAGGCCAAGAAAGTTACCCAGCTATTACCTGTCTGGTTCTAATGATTAGTGATGATTTACTGTTCTTTTTTTTTTTTCATTGTTGTTCTAAAAGTGCTCTGATGTGGTGCCCTGATGTCTAATGAACAGAAATTACTCTTAAAAAGCTCCTCATTGTTTATCCTGACTTGTAGATAACACATTTTTCTTCTGATAAAATATTTTTTTCCTTATTTATTGTTCAAAACACACAATATAGACAATAATTCTAATTCGGGTGTGTTTTATTTCGGAGTGTTTTCTCCCCGGTGCCTGGCTGTCTGCAGTCATACCTCAGCACATAGCTTTCCCCTGAGATAAGCCCCTCTCCTTTGCTCTCTCTCCCCTACGCTCAGTACTTTGTCTGCAGGATGCAGGTTTTACACTGAAGAGCCTAGTGCGGTTCTGACTGGGCCTTTCCGGCCCCAGCACAATCAAAGTTTTGTGTTTGGAGCTGTCCTTGACATTCTTTCGTCCCACAATGGGGTGGACACAGTGTGCTGGAAACCATGACATCATTATCATTGACACAGACTTAAATAAATCACCTGCGTCTTGGCCTCATTCTGCTTATTCAAGGATTCTTCATCCTTACGGAAGAAAGTGTTCTTTATTTTATTTTATTTTTTTTTACGAAACTTTATCCCAAGGGTGACTGAAAAATGCAAACTTTTACAAGTGTTTGGAAAATAAATACACTAGGTGGCCCTGAGCACAGCAAATGCGAGTCAGAGGGGTCGTGAAAAAGGTTAGACAGGAGGAAGGAAGCCACCAAGGCTTGCCAGTAAGGCAGAGGAGGTATTCCGAGAGTGTGTATCATTTTGTCCTTCCTACATGGGCTCACGTAGAGCCCAAGACCTGAAAAGGACCAGGGACACATCTTAACAGTAGAACTTAGTATTCAAAAAAGGAAAAGGCTGGGTCCAGCAAGTTGAAGTAAAACACATCCAGGTAAAAGCAGCACCATGGCCTCTGACCAGTTTTGTAATCATTGGTTAAAGACAGCACTAAACACCACACTGTGCACAAAGGGCCTACTACGCGTCTGTGCGGCCTGCATTTATGAATTTGGGGAGCAGCCAACTGTTGTAACTGCTCTTTACCTTTTCATAAGAAGATGACAATGAGGAAGGAAGCGCAGCAGAGATCTTGAACATTACCACCATTATGCAAAAAGTAAAAATAAAAAAAAAATTAAAAGCTGTTAACCGCTGTCCCCTCTGTGGCTCGAGGTGCTCTCAGATGGAAAAGTTATGGTTCTTGTGACTCTTGGCTACCAGAAATCACATGAGATGAGCAAGGACAAAGGCACAAAGGCTATATTTATGTCTAGTACTAACTCAGAAACACTTACTTAGTTTCTTTCAGGGGCCAATGAAAACACCAGGAGGAGTTTTCCAAACCATGGATGGTTACAACTGACAATACAATTGTTGCTGTGTGCTCAACTTCTAGGTGTCTCATGCAAAATACCCCTGTGAAAAACGTTCCCGAAATAGAGGAGGTGCCTAGGGTCAGGGATGAATTGGAAGTGTGTGCACAGTCTACAAAAATATTGCGAAAATTATGCGACAGTTTTGAAGAATGGCATTCAACTAGCATCTATGTGTGTTTGTGCCTCTGACAGAAACATGCCACTTCAGCTCTGAGTCCACATGCGGATCCAGTCATTTTGCTGTGGCATCTTCTAGCAACTCTTTTTCCCACCGCAGCAGGGTATTGTGGGAGAAGCAGAAAATGGCCAGAATAAGTTTGAGAGTTCGACTTCCAGTTCTTTGTGCTGTACTGAAATGGTTACAGCACAGAGCTCCTCATCTTGGACCATGCCCTGTGCTTGTTAGTGTTGTCACCGTACAGCTACAGTTTTTAAAAAGTGCACGTTCTGTTTGTTTATTTGAAAGACTTTTTTTTTTTTTAACTGGCAGCTTGCCTTGCTCTGCCTTCCCACATACTCTACAATATAGTAGGCAGGGAAAACTCTAGTTTCCTGCTTTATCTGAGAATATTACCGTTTTCAAAAATGGCCTTTAATCATCCACGAATCTCTCCTTCAATGTTACATGGTTTCAACTTCACCAAAACATTGAGCTACTGTTTTCTCTCTATTTTCCATCAGAAAATGTGTATGATCATCTGTGGAAGCATACATGCTTGAAACAAAGCTGTTTACAAGAGATGGGAGCAAGGAATGAGGAAAATAGACTTTAGAAATGTATGCTAAACAGTGAATGGATATATTTTTTTAACATATCTGAGATGTTAGTTTGCAACGCTAGGCATTCCGAGTTTTGCTATACAGGATTTGGGATTTTTAAAAGGTAGGCTTGCTGGGACTCACACCATCGCAGCCACAGCAAGGGGACCAAGAGCTTGAAAATAAAACGAGAAACTCCTTTGCCACTAAGCACCCAGAGTTAGCAGCTTACTGTGTCTCTTCCTAAGTACCAATACTCCGCCACTTTGGAGTGAATTCTTGTTGAAAAAAAAATAACGTTTCCCTCCTGCTTGTCACTAGAACTGCCACCAGAAGAACAGCCCTTCCTTTGCTTCCCATAGGTGCCTCTGTTTTTCACAGCTTGCAGTAATGCTTAAAGTAAATAAGTTCTGGTGCAGCCAGCACCGTTGGGTTCATTCCATTGCCTGAACAAAGCTATTGTTTAGAGGTTTACAACAAGCCTTTTCTGTTTCCCTTGAAAGGCTCCTCCTTGTTCCTATGCTTGGCATGCTTCGTAGAGTAAGCCTTTCTATAATTTTCAAATGCTAACCATAATTTTCCCCCCACAGAAGAAATGAAGGATGATTATGATGTTCTGGGGCCAGAAGCCACGATCCAGACCGCGATTAACAACGGTACAGGTGAGTCACGTGTACGTAGCAATGTCGTGTTTGTTCGGTGCCACTATTCCCTGGACCCATCATTTGCACCTCCACTGTTAGCATGGATCTGGGTTCTTTTCAGATTTGAATTTACTGCATCTTTTACTTTAGTAAGCAAATTCGTCTTCCATTCTCATACTCTAATTTGCCTCTGAAGCTAATATTGAACCGTGTGAATGGATCCTTGCGCAGCATGAGTTTATGAATTTCTACTTGCAATTTTTGCTTTAAAAATTATTTTAAATTATAAAACAATATGCTTGTATTGGCTACTGCTTTCTACCTGTCATAGACAATCCAAATGATATGATATACTATAGATTACGAAGCATTTTCCCAGAGCCAAATTTCCTTGAACATTCCTTTAAAAAGTTAATCATGTAATTTCTCTCAGATTCTCTCTTCACCCTTTAAATCTCTGCATCTGCTAGAGGTACCAAACAATATTTCTCAGACAGACTTTTAAACAAGAATAAACCATTTCACTCCTTTTTAATAAAACAGATGAATAGCCAATAGGAGACAGTGAGTGATGTTTTATTTGGCTCTGCTCCTGTGGAAGAAGAGAGGTTACGGGCAACTGTGATAGTCCAGGCTCTCCCCTAAACACTGGAGGACATCTCTTCTCACAGCACAAAGTGACACTATGTGACCCTATATTCATGTTGCAAGCAATCTTCCACACCACCAGTACAAATATTAGCGCAGCTTCCAGTACGAATTCATCTCCTAAAACAAAACAACAAAAATCACATAACTGCTTTTCTTTAACTTTCCAATCTAAAAAAATGTGCAGGTTTATGTGGCTTCAGAAGTATAAATAATTGTCTGGCAGTAGTGGTGCACGCCTTTAATCCCAGCACAAGGGAGGCAGAGGCAGGAGGATCTCTGTGAGTTCATGGCCAGCCTGATCTACAGAGCAAGGGCTGTTACACAGAGAAACCCTATCTCAAAAAACAAAACAAAACAAAAAGTGTACATAATTAAGATGATATTTACATTTCCCTTAACTTGATATGCTTCGTAATTTATTGCTCGTACTGTCTATACACACTCTTTTTAATGACTTAAGAGGCGCTAGTTCACTATCTTGGGTGCAAAGTAAGAGAAATAATTTTGTAAAAAACTCTTGTTTTTGCTGATTTGAATAATGTCAAATTGAGTATGAAACTGAAAGTGTACAACGTGTGGTTCTAGAAAAATCATAGACTCGTGCACTGGTAACTTCTGATTTCTAGACACAGCTTCAGCGATACCTAGATTCCAAACTTGGGCAAATCAATTATTGTCTTTGGAACTCAGTTTCCATGTCTGTAAAGTACATTTGTTGAACTAGTTGATTGTTCCGAATAGTTCTAGTTTTAATATTATATATTGCTGGAATACTGTTGCCTTATAAAAATAGAAACAAAACCAACTAGTTTCATAGAAAATATAATAGTAATACACCATAAATGAAGGACTCTCAAAAAAAAAAAAAAGTCCAGTTTGTCAGTTCCAAAGTGGTTTCAGCTTCCTTGAAAGCAAATTGTTAAGTGTCAGCTTCCAGCATTAGTAAATGCTGATTTCATTTCCTCGGTGAGCACTGGAAGGCAACAAGGTAACAATTTAATAGCCATTGTAAATACCTGACTCCAAAGCGAGGTTAACAAAAATTGTTCCAATCCAGGAGGCTTACAAATCAATCTCGAACACCCTTTCGACAGACCTTAAGATCCCTTTTCTCCTAATACTCTCTGTTCCTTGGTATTATGTATTCAGTCAATACATAAATCAATACCTGTTCATTGAGTGTTTTCAATACAGTTCCTGTTCCGTGCATGCGTGGGAGGGGATGGGGCAGGAAGACGAAGCCGTGATTATTATTTAATTTGGGAGATAAGCCTAATTCACATGAAAAATAGTCAACAGTAAGGGAAAATAGGTAATAAACAGGCAAAAATGGTAAGAGCCATAATTATTTGAATTACAGAAATAAAGAGATCCTGCAAAGTGGGAATTTGTACAGGTTTTATGAAGGAAGTTGAATCTGAACGAGGTACATTTTCAGTAGTCAGGAAGGAAAGAAGGAGAAGTGGAATATCTAAAGAGAAAAAATAGTATCTAGTCAGAGGATAGTGGGTAAGAAAAAGTAAAGAGAATTTATGGGAAGTAAAGCTGGATTGTAAATTGAAGGCAGTATCAAATTATAATATATTGGAGAATAAAAGAAAATATCGGAAGAAAGAAGTTGGTCATGTTCTACCATCATGACGTCTCTGAGGTAAGTCAGACTCCAGAGACCTATAAACCATTGTTGTTATGTGGCCATAAGTACTTTAAAAAAGAAAAGGAAGAAAGAAGAGAAAAAGAAAAAAGTTTGTCATAGGTGATGAAGTGGGGAGATTTTCAACAAGACTTCTTAATAACTGAATGGCACAGGGAAAGTAGCTGAGGTGTACGTGTGTGTGTGTGTGTGTGTGTGTGTGTGTGTGTGTGTGTGTAGCATAGTAGTGCTTGCTACTTCTGGATCCACAGGTCTGCGCATCTTTGAGAAAATCTTGAACCAGTCTTCAATTAGTATTTTCATATAAAAGTTATGCATGCATATAAGTGTATATAGAGTGTGTGTATATGGGGTGAGCGAGTGTGAATCCCAAGGGCTAATGGAGACAAGAGATTCATGCAAGTATAGTCAGATAGTATTTCACATGCTAGAACTGTGACATTTATATTGAAGGGCACATATCTCTTGAAGGAAGTAGAGAATTGAGAATGGGCCTCTTGGTAGGTGGAAAGAAAAATAAAATTCACTGGAAGAAAAAAGATTATAGGGAAAGAGAAAAAAAAAATCCTGAAGCAAAGAAAGGTTTTATAAAGGTGAAAATGGTCAACTCAATTAAAAGCTTCAAATAACTGAAATGCTGAGCAAGCACATTGGACTTGGTGATTAGAAATTTACTGGTACTTCTCAGTTTATGGCTTGGTCCTCTGAGAGAATAAATGAGTTTTTTTTTTCTTCCCAGCCCTAAGCTTAGTAAATTTTAACACAGCATACTTTTTGATTATGAATTGAAGTAATGCACCTTTTCTGTTGGATTTTTTTCTTTCTTTTCTTCTTTATTTTTTTCTTTTGGAGTCAGGGTTTCTAGACCAAGCTGGCCTCAGAGTCAAAATGATGGTCTTGAACTTCTGATCCTCCTGACTCTACTGCCCAAGTGCTGGGATACAGCCATGCACCACCATACCTGGGTTTCCTCTTCCTCCTCTGGGTACATGCATGCAACTGAAATTATATCCCCAGGCCCTGAAAGTTCCCCTTAAAGCACCATTTGTTTCTCTCCTCTGGAGTCCTGGTCTACAGAGAAGTTCCAGGACAGGCAGGGCTACACAGAAAAACCCTGTATCGAAAAACAAAAAAAAAAAAAAAGAAAGAAAGAGTGAAAGAAAGAAAGGAAAAAGAAAAAGTAATAAAATGAGATGAGGGTATTTTTTCTCATTAACTTTTTGAAAACAAAAATATATTTTTGAAGTGTGTATGTGATATGCATGTATTCATTAGTACTTATGCATACACAGAGGCTGGTATGCACACATGTGCATATTCATATTCACACAAAGATCCATATTAGTGTGGTTTGATCTCCACCCTAATTTTTGGACAGTGTGTCTCACTGAACCTGAAGCTCATTGATCTAGCTAGACTGTCTGGACCATGAGTTTCAGGTCTCTGCTGGTCTCCGCCCATATGCCTTTAGCACTGAGGCTATAAACACATGTTGCCACACCTGACTCTTTACTGGAGATCCAAAACTCAGCCATAACAAATGACTGATCCATTAATCTCTCCTGTGTGTGTGTGTGTGTGTGTGCGCGCGTAAGTGCACGTGCATGAAGTCACAGGTCAGGTCAACCTTGAACATTGTTACTCAAGAACAATCCACTTCTTTTTTTTTTTTTTTTGAGATGGTCTTTCACTTGGCCTGTAACTACCGAATAGTCTAGACTTAGCTGGCTGACCATCAGATTCCAGGGTCTACCTGTCTCCATCTCTTCCACACTGTAGTTATGACTGATGCTGTCATTCTCAACATTTGATGAGGGGCAGGGGTAAAACCGAACTTACCATATAGAACTGGCTGGCCTGGAGCTCATTCTGTAGAGCAGGCTGGCCACCAACTCATAGAGATCCACCTGCCTCAGCTTCACTAGTACTGGCACTGAAGGTGTGCCACCAGGCCTGGCCAGTGTTTTGTTCAGTTTTGTTTTGGTACGTTTTCTTTTGTTCTTGTTTTGTTTTGTTTTCCTAGACATGGTTTTTCTTTGTAACAGCCCTGACTGTCCTGGAACTCACTTTGTAGACCAGGCTGGCCTTGAACTCACAGAGATCCACCTCCCTATGCCTCCTGTGTGCTGGGATTAAAGGCACAGCCAGCATTTTTCATGGATCCTGGGGATCAAACCCAGGTTCTTCTCTTTACACAATAAGCACATTCCTAACTGAGCCATCTCCCCAGCCTCTGACCAGACAATTCTGAAAACTGCTGGCATCCTGGAACACTCCAAAAGCTATACAGCTCCTTCCACTATTCCGTTGTAGCATTAAAGGTCCAGGTTTGAGTGTTAAGAGTCCACGTATGAGTTAATAACTACCTGCATTTTTACAATGAGTCTTCTACCTCATTTCATCCTTAACTAGCACCAGTAAATTAATTACAGAAGAGGAAGACTTAACAGCACTTACATTTAATGATGACAAAGCTGTCAACTAATTTTTTTATTTGTTTCATAACTGACTACCATCAGGATTCATTTTTCCTTCTCTGAATAGCCATCAACAAACTCTCTCTCTCTCTTTCACTTGTTATTTATCTTAAGCAAAATTCAAACTGAGGCTTGAAGGGACATAAGCTTTAATGAAATAGAATGTTTAATTTGTATCCCGAAGGAACATAACATTTTATAGGGCAATGGGGGAAAGTAAAAATAATAATAACAATATTCACAACAGCTGAGTAATACTCCATTGTGCAAATGTATCCTATTTTCTTTATCCGTTCTTCCACTGAAGGACATCTCAATTGTTTCCAGTTGGGGCTATTGTGTGCAAAGCTGCTGTGAACATAGTTGGGCAGGTGGCCTTGCGGAGTATGAGATGTCCTTTGGGTATATGCCCAAGAGTGTAATAGCTGGGCCTTAATTCTCAATTTTATGAGAAACCAACACAATGGTTTCCAAAGTGACTGTACAAGTTTGCACCCCCACCGGCAATGGAGGAGTGTTCACCTTGCTCCACATTCTTGCCCGCGTGAGCTGTCGATTGTGTTCTTGACCTTAGTCATTCTGACACGTGTAAGAGGAATCTCAAAGTCATTTTGATTTGCATTTCCCTCACGGCCAAGGATGTTGAACATTACTTAAGTGTTTCTCAGCCATTTGAGATTCCTCTGTTGAGAATTCTCTGTTTAGATCTGTATTCCATTTTTTTTAAATTGGATTATTTGGTTTGTAGATGCCCAGTTTCTTGAGTTGTTTATCTATTTTGGGTATTAGCCCTCTGTTGGATGTGGGGTTGGTAAATTGATTGATGAGGAGGAGGAAGAGGGGGATTAGAGCACTGTGTTTCTGGTTCTGAAACCAGTTCTGAGAAACCGAACTGTCTTGAACTTAGTGAAGAACCAATACTAACCACCCATCCTGTGAGACTAGAGGGGGAAAGGTACAATTTTCCTGGTTTGGTTGTTTGTTTGTGTTTTCGTTTGAGATGGTCTCGTTAAGTAGCTCTGGCTGTCCGGAAACTCACTGTGTAGACCATGCTAGCCTTGAATTCTCAGAGATTGACCTGCCTCTGCCTACCAAGTGTTGGGATTAAAGGTGTGTGCACTACCATGCCCGGCAGGGACTACCACCTTTTAAGGAATGGCAGCCTGGAGGAAATGCATTATAGGATATATGTCATTTTACTTGAACTATATGGGCAGTGCCCTAAAACCTGGTGCCAAAAAGGTAACTTTAAACTTACAGACCGAACATTATAGCTACAGCCAGGCATGGCAGGGTGTATCTCTATTTCTCGTGTTTGTGAGGCAAAGCAATGGTAAGTCTAAGACCAGCCTGTGCTACATAACCAGTTCAAGGCATTGTCTCAAACAAACTAACAAAATTCTTCAACGCCTTCATAGAGCAGAGATTCTGAAGGTAGATACTAAATTTGTTTTTCTCCATAGTCCCCTCAACATGCATAGTACTTTCCATAATGCTGATAGTTAATGAGCAGGGCCATTTCCTGAGTTAGGAAATAAATTAATGATGAATGAGCTGGTAAAACAGGGAACCGTGGTTTGGATCAGCAATGTGAATTAAGAAGTAGTTTGACCTAGCCTCTTTGTTCTGGGTGTCAAGACAGACGCACGCAGGAAGGGTTCTGCGGGAAAAGCCTGTGAGGGATGGGATATTACCGAGGGCTGACACAGTTTCATTTAATCTGAAGAAGTGGAACACATGTAGGAGGATGTCATTAAGCATGAGGGGCGGGAAACAAGTAGTATGTGAAATAGGAAAGCAAAATGAACCGTGAATGAAGTTCCTTTTCAGTCTCGTATTTTATTTTAAGCTTAAGACCTATTTTCTTAACTGTACACTCAGAATATCCAATCAAACAATGGCTCGTAATAATCCATCTTTACAAGATGCTTTGGAGAGTTATAATTTACTGAGTGCACAGGAAACTTGATTAAAAATAAGAAATTCCGAAATTAGGAAAATACAGTCCTATTAAATAGAAAGGTTAAGAATCTCTAGGTGAGAGTCTGAAGAACGTTTCCTTCTGCCCAGTGTCCTGGTTTGCTTTCTGTTGCTCTTATAGATAACACAACCAAAGGCAACTTGGGGAAAAATGTTTATTTGGCTTACAATTATATTTTATATATTTATTATATTTTTGCACATTATTTTACATATTTATTATAGTCCATCATTGAGGGAAGCCAAGGCAGGAAATTGAAGCAGAAACCAAGAGAGAAATACTATGGACTGACTTGTTATCAGGCGCATGCTCAACTTCCTTTTTAATACAGCCCAGGCTCTCCTGCTTGGGGATGGTGCTGCCCATGGTGGGCTGGACCATCATCCTACATGAATTAGCAATGGAGAAACGCCCCACAAACATACCCACAGGCCAGTTTGATGGAGGCAATCCTTCAACTGAGGCTCCTTCTCCCTATGTGTGTCAAGTTAACAACCAAAGTTGGCATGGCAGTCAGTAACTCAATCAGTGTCACCATAGAAACAAAGAAAGAAAAGAAAGAGAGGTGGAGGGAGGGAGAGATCAAGAGAGGCAGAACAAGGAAAGGATTGAAAACATAGGATTCATAAAAGTAAGGACACTTTCTGTGAATAAGTAAATTCAAATTTACAAAAGAAATGTATAGACATAAAAAGAAGGAATAATTTAATATCACATGCCAGTGAAGTGGGCATTTTAATTGGCTTTTCCTATATTAACTTTATAATGCAATAAGGTGGCATTTAGAAATATTCATGTCCTTGTGATCTTTTCAGCATCTAGGTCCTTTTGAAATGTTATTAAATCAGGCATGATAAACAAAAACTGCAAAGATAAAGTCTTTCTTTTTCATGTTGAATCACTGTGATGTAGTAGAAAGGACAGTGGGTTAGGATTCAAGATATGTGGCTTCTGCATCCAGCTCTTCTAGAAACTATTTTTTGAAACTCTGTGTGAATTATTAACCTCACTACACCTTGATGGAGTCAGCTTGTTAATGAGAAAACTGGGCTAGAAAATTTGGGCTCTCCTCCCCTCACCCTTTCTCCTCATGAAATTGCCTTGGGAAACATAAATTCCAAAACTGAAAACTGTACTGGGGGTGCAAATGGGAGCCCTGTAAAATCCTTGCCCTCTCCTGCCCTACATAGGGCATGCATGCCTCCTAAGCCATGCACCACGCCTTGCAATTAGGCAGGCCTTGCATTTGGCCTCTGCTTTTTATTTAATCTTTTGTCATAAATTACCTTTATTAATAAAATGAAATTAGTAGGGTTTTTTTTTTTTTTTTTTTGATTTTTCAAGACAGGGTTTCTCTGTATAACAGCCCTAGCTGTTCTGGAACTTGCTTTATAGACCAGTCTGGCCTCGAACTCAGAGATCTGCCTGCCTCTGTCTCCCAAGTACCAGGATTAAAGGTGTGCGCCACCACCGTCTGGCGAATTTTCAGTTCTTAATACATCAATTCAGAAAGTAAGGGACATATATACATGTTTAAAATTAAGATAAACAGAAGATGACACACTCCCCCCAAAAGAAACGGCAAGTATTGTTTTCCTAAGGGCCTTCTGTTCTGGAGTTCTCTCTGTAATGACAGTGCCTCCTACCCTGTCCTGACTTTGAGTTTCGTTCTGGGTCATTTTAACAACTTTGAACAAGGTACCCTATGGATACATTTCCCCCTGCGACCCATGTCTGATGTTACCTCACAGCATGCAATCAGCGGACTATAAGCTAGGTACTAAGGAATCAGATCAGGGATTTATACCCCTAAAATAACAGTTCAGTCAAGATGTACAACACAGGTGTCCCCATAGCAAATGGACCCTCAGTAATGATACAGACCTACACTGGAGATTGCATCTGAGCAGACAATACAGGGATTATGACTGGGTGAGATGAGGCCTACAAGCAATAGAACTCCATGCAGCATAATTTCTGTCACCCTTGTAGAAGAAAGTGGTACCCTTAAAGCAAGAACAACTTTGTGCTGTCTTCTTCATGGTCTAGTAGCCTCAACAGCCTCTGATTTCTCTTACGTGGGATCTGGGTGAGAGGCTTGAAATTTGCTCTCTTCTTCACAAGGGTGGAGGCCGTACAAGTTTGATCATCAGATATCTCCTAGAATGCACAGAGGATGTGGATGAAGTTTTAGCAGCCATGCAGGAACACAGAGTTCAGGCAGTACTCGAGCCCCCAACAAGGAGGACGCTCGCAGCTGCGCTGCTGCGCGGCGGCCAAGCATGTCGTTTTCTTCTAGTCTATGCCACGTTTTTCAAGGTTGGAGGGTTTCTGTCAGTCAGATATCTGTCATAGAAATCATCAGTTTTACATTTTTCAGTAAATTTCATACTTTTAAACAAAATCAGTGACAAAAGAAAATTAGGAAAAACAGAAAGGGCACTGGGCAGGATGGACGGGAGTTGTCAGGCGGAGGCCGTCATCCGTGGGCACCCGCAGGAGCGTCTTCCCTTCCTAGCCCGTGAATGCTGAGGTTTCATTAGCTTTGTCTGCGATTAGGCAGCTACCTCCACTTCACAGCAAGAGTTCCACAAGAAATAATGAACACTCCTAGCTTTTTGCATGCCTCCTTCATTCATTCAAGAGATATTTAATAAACACTGTTTTCCTTGCAATGCTACCTGTGGTTTCCAGGCACCTCCAAAATATTTTTTTTTTCTTAATCGTTGCGTGTGGTTCTCCCTTCAGAAGTCTGTGTTATTTTGACTTTTTAATAGAAAAATAGTGCAGATTAAACTCTCTAGACTTATTTAGGGACTAGATAAGAAATTGATTATGGCAATTAATAAATTTAAAGTATGGATGGCTGTGACTTTAAGGATCTCTAAGACAGTACATGCTGGCTCATTTCACAGGTGAGAAAATTAAGAACCAAATGCAAAACAAGTAGTCCAAATGGGGAGTCCCAGGTTCTGAGTTTGGTCTGATCTTTCAATGATCCAGCACGATCTGTGTGCTAGACTTCCCAATAAGTACTGGTAATAGTCGGTATGCGTATCAGCTCACCTATGTGGACGAGAAACATTTAATGTGCTGAGATACGCTCAATGATTCCTATCTGCAGATCAAATCCAGCCAGCAAGGGAGAGGGGTGTGGGGATGAGGTGGTCAGGAGGTTATCTGATGGGGAGTAATTCCCTGATGTCACTCAAAATGATGTGTGGACTATGTGAGGCAGAAAAGTGAGTCCTTCTAGTAAGGGCTCTTAAGCTGGACAGGATTTCCTCCAAGGCCTGTGAAAACACAGATAGCTGATTCTGGAGTGTTCCCTGAGAACTTGCATTTCCAATAAGTTCCCAGGTATACTGATGTATATAAGCAAACATATTTTGAAGTCCTAGAGTGTACGGAGAAAACACTGTCTTACAACTTTCTACGAAAAGAAAGTAAGAACCGCTGAGCAAAATCCCCTTCCTAAAATACAGCAGCACTGTTTTCCAGACTGTTAGATTACATGGTTAGGGGAAAGATGAACACATATGGCTTAACTGGGGAATTAAAAGTCAATACAATACATTGTTTCGTACTGCTGTACAGCCAAGTCGTTCAAAGGTTACTGTAAGTCTCTGGCTCATGATATTCACAATGCTCTCATACAAAATCAAACTTTAAAATTAAACTGCATCCCTGACTGGGCTACTTCCTGCTGTGGAGGGAAATATTTGATCTTGCAGACTGCTACAAATTCCCACCTCCTATTCATTCTTCATCTCTTTCTTCTAAACCTTTCAGCGTGGATCTTTTCCTGGTGTTTGAACATGCTCCCCCAGAGAAGGCCATATAAGAGAAGGGGTGGATAGACCACCAAGAAGCCTCATTCTCAGCCAGAGAGAAAACTTCTCTGCTGCTCTTGACAACCCTTCCCTGCCTTTATACACGCCTCTGTACCAGTCGGAGGCTTTGAGAAGCTGCTGCGTGGCTATACTGTGAGGAAAAGATCTTCCCCCTCCCTCCCAGTTCTCAGATATTTGGTGCCAATATATGTAGGTTGACATTTATTTATCAGTCAGCTCTGTACAAAGTAGCCTTGGGAATTCGTATACCTCTGCATGTGCTTCCTCAAGCTAAAAAATTCAATGTAAAATGAAATATAGCTTTCTATTTCATCTTATCATCCACTAGTACTGAAGGAATTGTTTTTTACATTCGTGAAGAAGATAGTTCCATACATGACAACAGCTTCTGACCCATTTGCTTTGACATAGCAATGTGAGTAAAAGCTAGATTTTGCAAAAGGATCATTTATTTTGACGTTTGCCAGAATGGTTTAACAATAGTATTCAAATATATTTCTTCAGTTTTTAATGAAAATTGAAACCATGCCAGATAGTAAACTGGTGGTGATGGAGTAGCTGCCTTCTTGTTCTAAATACAGAAAATAAATAGCAAGAGGAAATAGAAGGAAAAAAAAGAATAAGCATCAGGGTCACATTATAAACTCAACTACCTGTAAATTATACATAAAAAAAACACCTTTAGTGTCATTGAGAACATGTTCTAAGCAGCTCAATTATGGGAACTGACTGATTCGTGAACCAGTCAATGGTTTTCTTCCACTCAGATTTCTGTTAACACTGCTTGTTTCGAGGCAATCATTTTAAAAGTCAGTTTAGATCAACATTCATTATCTACCTTAAAAAAAAATCAATATTTTCCCAAGACAATAATAAAGGTGTTTATGAAAGTATCATTAATAAGCATGAGTAGTAAGAGTGAGTAACATATTTAAAAGAGAAGAATTTGCTGGCTTGAAGGGATCTAGAAATTTATCTACCAATATTAAAATACATATAGCCATGAGGAAACATTTTTAATTAACATTCTCTTTTTGGATGGAGAAAAGTTTAACTAACCTTAGGGAAGGTTGAGATATTTGCACGACATTAGGGTAAATTTTAGGACTAAATGCAAAATCCCTGGAGAAGATGTGGGAAGAAATTACTTGAGGTTTCTTGTGAATTTTTTGTTATGGTTTGATGATAAATCCCATGCAAATATCCTCTGTCAGTGTGCTTTGGCAGCGCTTCTGAGGAGGCCAGGGAATGAGGAGGATTATAGAAAGAACAAAAAATGAGGTCAATTTTATACTAGAAAAATACTGGGCAGAATTCTGTAACTTCGTAGCGAGTTCTCCACCTCATTCCTGTGTCCACTACGCAGTGTCATAAAGATCTTGGGAAAAACAAAAACACAAACTTCCCAATACAATCCAAATCTCATTCTTGCCAACAGGAGATACCAAATGCACCTTCGTCACTTGTTCCAGTTACTGTGGGAGTGTGGTTTTGGTTTTCAGAGACTGGAGGACTCCACGATTTAAAGTAGAAACAAAAGTCTCTGGGGTGACTTAACGTCAGGCGAGGGGAGAGTACAGACACTAGAAGATGTATCACGGTCTCAGAACAAGCAGCTGGGTACAGAGCTGCAGAATGCCCCCATCTTGTCTGTTTTCTCTGTGCTTCCTTCTCCTTTGTCAGAAATGACTTGTCCTTTCCTGAGTGGGAGCCATCAGGTCCTTCATTCTGCATCTTACAGCTGTAGTCACTTGGAGGGGGAAGCCTTGATGCTCATTTTTATAATAAAATTTTAAAACCATAGGGAAGGGATCCATGGGCTTTAATTTTTCCTCTTGGCCTCTTCTGGAGAATTGCAATAAAAACCAAGAAGAAAGTTACACCATTTTTCCCCGTGGATATGCTGGCTCATTTAAATCAGATGAGAGGTGATCAATGGCAGATCCCCGTCGCATACATGAGGGAAAGTCCTGTTGACGTCAGTGGACTTAAATGGTTAAATGATTTTTTTTTTTCATAAAATCCTTTTTGGGTGCTCACTGAAGCCATGTCTAAATCCTGGGAGCACTTACGAAACCTTTGGAACTCTTAGTCACATTACCTAAAGTTGAGCAAAGTTCCAAATTCCCCCATCAACTACTAGGTATCTTGTTTTATGTTTTGTTTCATTTTTAATGCCAAGAATAGTGTGGAAGGCACATTGTTTTCCACCTTCATCCTGGAAATTTTTCTTGAGAAATTACTCATTCCTTGGCAAGATACTCAGTGTTCAGGATCCATAGATGACCAAAGATGATCCTCAGAGAGAACATGTGACTCGAAGTCCTTTTGTCCCCACCTTGCTTCAATGTAGAAATCTAGCATGACAAAATTTGATCTAGCAATCAGATTCCCTCTCCAAACACCACAAGTGTATCTAGATGTAGTTTAGTTTGCCTATCCAGAAATATCAGAATTTTTCTCCCTTTTAAGCCCAAAGACTATTAATGCAAATCCAATTGAATTTGCATTTGATTACATTTCTGATGGAAACATTCATATGCAAATGAAAATTCATGCAAAGATAGCCAGATAATTCAAATAGTTGCTGAAATATCAAGATAAAATTAGGATATTAAATGTACATCTATCCACGTTTCCTGGGTTACACTAAGGTCATCCAGTGGGACAATAGTCTGAGAAAACTCAGATAAATTTTATTTTAAATATTCAAGTATGTATGGGTTCAGATGGAGCCGTGACATTTCTTTAAATTGTCATGGTATGGAAAAAGATGTCAGGCGTGGATAAAGTTAGTCACAGTGTTTAAAAACATTCACTTTAGCTGGGTGGTGGTGGTACATACCTTCAATCCCAGCCCTCATGAGATAGAAGCAGGTGATCTCTAAGTTCAAAGACAGCCTGCCTCATCTACAGAGTGAGTTCCAGGACAGCCAGGGCTACACAGAGAAACCTGTCATGAAAAACCAAGGCAAACCAACCAACCAACCAACCAACCAACCAAAAAAACATTCACTTAAAATTTTGTTCCATTGTCTTATCAATAAAAGCAAAAAGTAATTCTTGGTAACACTATTTTAATGAGGCAAAACTGGACAAATAGTTTCCTAAGGAGCCAAGTTCAGTGACATTACCTTTATCCCCACTGTCAATATCCTTTGAATGCACCTATGGCCTTAGGAACGGAGCAGTAGAGCAGTGATCTTAACCGATGGCTATTAAATCCAGCTAAGAGCACATATAAGCAAAAGTTCAAAGTATTCAGCTCCTGCCTTACATTCCAGATTCATTTTTAAGAGGAATACACGCCTTGGGATCAGACGGCTGTTCTTAAACTTAGCATAAGTTGAAGTGACAAAAAAAAAAAAAAAACTTGAGGTCACAGCATGCAGAATTGTTTCCACCTAGTCTGATGGTCACAAAATATAATTATCTCCTGATTTTTCTTCTGCTTGATCCCATATTTACCCATGATTTCAACACTTTTTAGAGTTCTAGTGTTTCCTGCTTTGGTAAATATCATGAACCATTTATCAGATTGGAAATCCTGAAGCTTAAGAAAACACTTTAGCATGTCACGTGGGCAAGCTGGATCGTTCCCCAAATCTTAGGGAACTTACTTTGTAAAGGCCACTTTTTTTTTCTCTTTCTTTTTTTTATTAAGATTTTTTTAAATGCAATCTTTTCTCATTTTACGTAGCTATCCCCATTCCCACCCCCTCCCCTCCTCCCATTTCCTCCACCTTACTCCCCCCCACCTCCAAATCCACTCCTCAGAGAGGGTAAGGCTTCCCATGGGGAGACAACAAAGTCCGATACATCACTTGGGTGCAGATCAAGGTCCTCCCTTTTATATTTAGGCTGAGTAAGGTATCCCTCCAAAGAGAATGTGCTCCAAGATGCCAGTTCAAACACTAGGGATAAATCCTGGTCCTACTGTCAGTGGCCCCACAGTGGGCCTAGTTTGGTCCTATGCAGGTTGATCTGCTATTAGTCCAGAGTCAGTGAGCTCTCACTAGCTCAGGTCAGATGTTTCTGTGAGTTTTACCACCATGGTCTTGACCACATTGTGTAGTGGCTTTTCAACTGTATTTGAATAAATAAAGCTTGCCTGAAGATTTGAAAGTAAAACAGCCCCATTGGTCAGCCTTACAGACTAGGTAATGGCAACACACACCTTTAATCCCAGTAGCCACAATGACGTGCACCTTTAATCCCAGTAACCACACTAGTTGTCATAGAAACCAGGCAGTGCACGCCTTTAATCCCAGTGGTGTACACCTTTAATCCCAGCCTTAGAGAGGATTATAAAACAGGAGGAGACAGCTCTCAGACACAGTTTCATTGTGAGTTTCCTGGAGGCAGGATCACCATTTTTGGACTGAGGTTGAGGTAAGAGCCAGTGGCTGGCTACTTTGTTTTTTTGGCTCTTCAGGTTGAACTCCAATATCTGTCCCTGAGTTTTTATTAACCATGCCACCATGCCTACCTTTGCTCATACTCTCACTGCTCCCTCTCTTGGACTGGACTTTGGGAGCTCAGCTCAGTGCTTAGCTGTGAATCTCTGTATCTGCTTCCATCAGTTGCTGGATGAAGATGACAATTAAGGTGGTCATCAATCTGATTACAGGGAAGGCCAGTTTAAGCATCCTTTCCACTGTTCCTAAGAGTTTTAGCTGGAGTCATCTTTGTGGATTCCTGGAACCTTCCCTAGTGCCATGTTTCTCGCTAGCCCTTTAGTGGCTCCCTCAATCAAGATCTCTTTCCTTTCTCTCTCTGTCCTTCCCCTTTCTTCTCATTCGCTCATGCTTTCTTTCTCTCTTTCCCTTCCCCTTCCACCCTCCAATGTCCCCCCTCCCCATACTCCCAATTTTTTCAGGAGATCTTATCTGTTTCCCCTCTACTTCCTTAATCTTCATTTCTTGAGTGACTTTGGACAGGAGCCCCAACCCCCATCCCGCCCTACCCTAAGCCAACTCTTTGAGCAGAACCAACCTGCTCTTCTTTCTCTCCAATTCCTGTCATATTATAACCTAAGTCATCGTTACAAAGTACAAGCGTCATCATTCCATACAACTGTCCTTCTTGCTTGATATCTGTCAACAGCTTCTTCTTGCTCCTAGAATAAAAATGAAAGTCCTCAGTAGGGATACTGTGCCCTGCATGGTCGCATTTCTGCTGCCTCTGCTCCCCAACATCCTATAGCTTTCATTTCACATTGCACTCCAAGTTAGATACTGAGATGGTCGTGCTCCTTCTTGTCACCCTTGCTCACGTTGCTGCTCCATCTTAAAGAGTAAATTAGTCTCAAGCTTCCTCCATGCAAGCTTTTCCCAAATTTTTAAACCCATTGCATTGGATGACTTTTGTTCATGCCAGTATACAACCTTTGGTCTTAATACCCAGTCGTGTTTGAGTTTATTTGGGGAATGGTGTCTTTTGTGTGGTGGGGGAGGCTTCCAGAAGGACAGGGTTAGCTCTGGTCTTTGCTTAGGAAAATGCGACTTTCTTGTCAAGGTTTCAATCAATACATGTTGAATGAATAGAAGGTTCCATTTTCTAGTCTTTTTATCTAAAATCCTCAAGTTTATAATAATGTGAGCAGAAAAAAAGAAGAAGGAAGGAAAGAAATGACTAACTTGCTTGAACATTATCATATCACACTTGCCAAGGAGGCTTTGTATAGCAAACACCGTAGTGTTTCTTGCAGCAGAGAAAGTGTGGTGGAAGATGCAGGGGGATCAGAGGGAACTGCTTTCAAACCATGGCATCAGGAGTCCGCTATTGTGCTAGCAAAGGACTTTCCCCTCAGCCATAAAGAATAGCTGGCAGCTACTCTTCCAGCTCTACTGTATGCATAATTTCTTATTTGGGATGTGTAAGCCACAACTGATTTCAGTGACACATCTAGAGATTTTCAAGTATACCATGTCTTGTGGCACAAATCGCTGAAACTGGCTCACAACTATTATTTATCTCATAAAAATAAAGTCATAGCTTAGGCTAACGTCACATAGAAATCATGCTGCAGTTTTATCAGTGTGATGCCATTACTTTTTATTTTATTTCTATCAGCTGTGAGCTTAATGTTATGTCCACTGACTATTCAAAGATTAGCGTCACAGTGAGAACTCATCGTCCTGCGACTTCTCTCTAGCCAGGTCACACTGCTGTGTTTGTAAGGGTGCCTGTCCTTTCTCATCCATCTCAGAATATGCAGACCTGGCTATCATATGTAAAGAAGAACATGATAAAAAACTTATATTCAGTAGCAGATGGATTTGTGGATAGGGACATGAAGTGTAGTATACCTTAAGAAAATTAAATTTCTTTTTAATGTGTGTGTGTGTGTGTGTGTGTGTGTGTGTGTGTCTAAAAGCACTTTATTGAAGGGCTTTGGGGAAGGTCTGGAGAGGTCCACAGTGTATGAAGAGGTATGCTGACCTCCTCAGTGGAGACTTTCGAAGTTTCCCTGTCTTGAAGAGCTATATTTACTTGTCTAAAGACAAAAGGAAGTTTCATACAGATCGTCCAAGTACCTGAAAGCTTGCATTATGTCACGTTTAGGGATTTAGTTCCACTTTTTAAAGACACTTAATAAATGCATTTTAAGTTGTCTTTCATTTGTACATGAATTATACAAGTGAACATTCCCAGAACTACTTAGGCAAAGAAAGCCCTTTTGCATGCATCATAAAAATAAGTGTTTAATCAGTATTTGGTCATCTTCCCTCCTGACAAACAAAGGAGAGACTTAAGTCTTGCTAGTAACAAGCCAACCGCCCGTTGCTAGCAATGGTGTAGAGTCCTTGGCCTCCTAGGAAAAAGGCCCTGAAAGATGTTTCTCTTCTGCTTCTGATTTCAGTGAAGAACGCAAATTGTACAGCCGACTTTGAGGAGTACTTTGCCAAAAGAAAACTGGAGGAACGCGATGGTCATGCAGTCAGCATTGAAGAGTACCTTCAGCGAAGCGACACAGCCATTATTTACCCAGAAGCCCCTGAGGAGCTGTCTCGCCTTGGCACGCCAGAGGCCAATGGGCAAGAAGAAAATGGTGAGGCTGTAATTCATTTTTAGCCACGATACTGACCTCTGCAGCTGTTACAATTACGAATGCACTACATGCCTGGGTGTTTACCTTAAAATTTGAAGAACAGCTGCAGAGGCATGGAATTTCACGAGCAAAGATTAGAACTGTAATTTTAGGGTATTGTGAAATTTTTTTTTGTCAGCAAATTTGTGTCATTTGTACATCCAATACAGAATAAGAACAATTACAGCCCATTTCTAAGAGATAAAAATATCTAAATGTATTCCTATCTTTCAGAGATATCTTACTTTTGAGGGAAAAAAAAAAGTTTAAGATCACCGACCCTCACCTTTTGTTCTCTGACACCTGAAAATCTCCTTCCCTCCTGTGAATTCCTGTGTAACAGAAGTCTAGGGTTCGGAGGAACTGTCAGTCACCCAAAGGGAATTTCTTCATTTATCAGCTGTTTAAATCCCCCCCCTCCCCACGAATAAGCTCAAGTAATTAATTAATTTTCGAGCGCAGTGTGAGCTGATTCGGACAAGCCTGCCCTGGGTGTGCAAAAGGGGCCTGGTTGCGAGGAGGCCGGGCGCAATGATGGCGCTCTGCTGGAGCAGATTGCAGTGATTCCTGTCATAGCAGCCCGGGCAGCCAGCCCATTAGCTGCCATTGATTTACTGACCTTTTGGCCCGCTCCTCTCCCTCTCGCCTCTCGGCTACAGACCTGCCACCTGGAACTCCAGATGCTTTTGCCCAACTGCTGACCTGCCCCTACTGCGACCGCGGCTACAAGCGCTTGACGTCGCTGAAGGAACACATCAAGTACCGCCACGAGAAGAATGAAGAGAACTTTTCCTGCCCTCTTTGTAGCTACACGTTCGCCTACCGCACCCAGCTCGAGCGGCATATGGTGACGCACAAGCCAGGGACAGATCAGGTGGGGGTTGGTTCTAAGTGATTTCCTTCTATAATAACCCCTTAGAGAAACGATATTGCTTTGATTGGCAATCATTATTAATTTTTCATGGCATTTTGAAGATGCAGATCTTTTAATGGTAATAGCTTTAATTGAGGTCTAAATGATTTTTTGATGGTCTCTTCTAATATGATTTAATAGTCTTATGTTCACGATCGAATGAGTGTGTTAATTTCTAATTTAGAAATTTTATTTGCACTTTAACTTGACTTTAGTTTCATTTTTATGTTCCACAAAAAGTGAATGAAATTGTAGCATTTTAATTATACATTATTAAACATCTCAGCAATTTTAATTCCATTTTTCACCTAGTTTTGCTTAGGCACTTTTTTTCATATAGGACCTAATGTATAGTAAAAGAAGTGCGCGTTTCTTATATTTGCCATGAAACACTTTCAAATTACTTAGAATACTTTTACAAGCTTACTAATTTATGAAATCTAATTATTTTTAGGAAAATAAAAAGGCGTGTAGGTTATAAGCATTCATACGTAATAAATTAGAAAAATAATAAACATTGGCTGTAGTTAAAACAATGCCATCTCAATATACATGCACGTAGTTAATAGCCAAAATTGTTCTGCCTCTTTTTGCTTCCTTGTTTTAAAACTAAGATCTCCGTCTTGGGAAGGTAAGGAGAGTATCTTAAACCCTTGAAATGACTGGGTAGGATTGACTCACAGCATCTCTTAAATGTTTCAGCAAAACTGCTCTTTCTGTCCTCCTGGGAGAATTGACTCTGCAAATTGATATTATGATGTGTTGGGTGGTCACAGTAATGGCGGTCACAACAACTGGCCCTCCAGATATAGAATTGCCCTAAGTGAACTTTGCTATTAGATGTTTGTAAAAGGTTAAATATGATATTCTATAGAAAACCTTGATTCGTGGTCATAGGCTTCATTGTCTTTGAATAAGGAAAAGGAGGCGCAGATCCAATTAAGCAAGGATAGAAAGACTTTTCTACGAATTTTTACTATTTAAGACACTTTAATCACATAACCACACCATTTGTTTCTGATTGGACTTGTTACTTGAATGTTTTCCAAAGATCAGCTATAAGTAATATGCTTGTGTAGTTACACTTATGTAACAGTTTATCTTCTCATGCTTCTATGCACAAAAAAAAAAAAACTCTAAGAAAAAAAATGCCTAGATATTTATCTAGGATAACTGCTTTAAATTTCACAGGCAGAAGGGTGACTGTGTTGGCGCATTATGAATGGTAGCTTTGGTGTTGAAAAGTCCCCTCATTTGCTCATGGCATTTACAATTAGTAAATTAAAATGATTGTATCATATTAACAGTGGCACAACTAAAGTTTATAGTAGTCCTCTGAGGGCCGTGGAGGAGACAAAGCAGCTGTTGCTGTTTGTTTATGCAACTCAGCAACATATGAGCGCTGGTCCCTCAATGGCGCTCGGCGGGTTGGGCTCCGCTTGATCTTTGAAGGTTGCTGCTGTTTGAACAAACCTCCCTGTGTCCCATTTAACACCATCTGTCTCACTAGGAATGTGGGAAGATTCAGCACACCCTAGCAGTTGTCATACCGTTTTCCGTGCTGTCTTTTTTTTTTTTTTTTTTTT